>NC_034188.2:62333600-62363600 GCF_002021735.2 Oncorhynchus kisutch | reverse complement strand
GTGTGTGTGTTTAGCATCACTGTGTGTGTGTGTGTGGTGTTTAGCATCACTGTGTGTGTGTGTGTGTGTGTTTAGCATCACGTGTGTGTGTGTGTGTGTGTGTGTGTGTGTGTGTGTGTGTTTAGCATCACTGTGTGTGTGTGTGTGTGTTTAGCATCACTGTGTGTGTGTGTGTGTGTTTAGCATCACTGTGTGTGTGTGTGTGTTTAGCATCACTGTGTGTGTGTGTGTGTGTTTAGCATCACTGTGTGTGTGTGTGTGTGTGTTTAGCATCACTGTGTGTGTGTGTGGTGTGTGTTTAGCATCACTGTGTGTGTGTGTGTGTGTTTAGCATCACTGTGTGTGTGTGTGTGTGTGTGTTTAGCATCACTGTGTGTGTGTGTGTGTGTGTTTAGCATCAGTGTGTGTGTGTGTGTGTGTGTGTGTGTGTGTTTAGCATCACTGTGTGTGTGTGTTTTGTGTGTGTTTAGCATCACTGTTTGTGTGTGTGTGTTTAGCATCACTGTGTGTGTGTTTAGCATCACTGTGTGTGTGTGTGTGTGTTTAGCATCACTGTGTGTGTGTGTGTGTGTGTGTGTGTGTGTGTGTTTAGCATGACTGTGTGTTTGTGTGTGTGTGTTTAGCATCAACTGTGTGTGTGTGTGTGTGTGTGTGTGTGTGTGTGTGTGTGTGTGTGTGTGTGTGTGTGTGTGTGTGTGTGTTTAGCATCACTGTGTGTGTGTGTTTAGCATCACTGTGTGTGTGTGTGTGTTTAGCATCACTGTGTGTGTGTGTGTGGTTTAGCATCACTGTGTGTGTGTGTGTGTGTGTTTAGCATCACTGTGTGTGTGTGTGTGTTTAGCATCACTGTGTGTGTGTGTGTGTTTAGCATCACTGTGTGTGTGTGTGTTTAGCATCACTTGTATGTGTGGTGTGTGTGTGTGTGTGTGTGTTTAGCATCACTGTGTGTGTGTGTGTGTGTGTGTTTTAGCATCACTGTGTGTGTGTGTGTTTAGCATCACTTGTGTTGTGTGTGTGGTGTGTTTAGCATCACTGTGTGTGTGTGTGTGTGTGTGTGTTTAGCATCACTGTGTGTGTGTGTGTGTGTTTAGCATCACTGTGTGTGTGTGTGTGTGTGTTTAGCATCACTGTGTGTGTGTGTGTGTGTGTGTTTAGCATCACTGTGTGTGTGTGTGTGTGTGTGTGTGTGTTTAGCATCACTGTGTGGTGTGTGTGTGTGTGTGTGTGTGTGTGTGTTTAGCATCACTGTGTGTGTGTGTGTGTGTGTGTGTTTAGCATCACTGTGTGTGTGTGTGTGTTTAGCATCACTGTGTGTGTGTGTGTGTGTGTGTGTGTGTGTGTGTGTGTGTGTGTGTGTGTTTAGCATCACTGTGTGTGTGTGTGTGTAGTGTTTAGCATCACTGTGTGTGTGTGTGTTTAGCATGACTGTGTGTGTGTGTGTGTGTGTGTTTAGCATCACTGTGTGTGTGTGTGTGTGTGTGTGTGTGTGTTTAGCATCACTGTGTGTGTGTGTGTGTGTGTGTGTGGTGTGTGTGTGTGTGTGTGTGGTGTGTGTGTGTGTGTTTAGCATCACTGTGTGTGTGTGTGTGTGTGTTTAGCATCACTGTGTGTGTTTAGCATCACTGTGTGTGTGTGTTTAGCATCACTGGTGTGTGTGTGTTTAGCATCACTGTGTGTGTGTGTTTAGCATCACTGTGTGTGTGTGTGTTTAGCATCACTGTGTGTGTGTGTGTGTTTAGCATCACTGTGTGTGTGTGTGTGTGTGTTTAGCATCACTGTGTGTGTGTGTGTGTGTTTAGCATCACTGTGTGTGTGTGTGTGTTCAGCATCACTGTGTGTGTGTGTGTGTTTAGCATCACTGTGTGTGTGTGTGTGTTTTAGCAATCACTGTGTGTGTGTGTGTGTTTAGCATCAGTGTGTGTGTGTGTGTGTGTGTGTGTGTGTGTGTGTGTGTGTGTGTGTGTGTGTGTGTTTAGCATCACTGTGGTGTGTGTGTGTGTGTGTGTTTAGCATCACTGTGTTTGTTTGTGTTTAGCATCACTGTGTGTGTGGTGTGTGTTAGGCATCACTGTGTGTGTGGTGTGTGTTTAGCTCACTGGTGTGTGTGTGTGTGTGTGTTTAGCATCACTGTGTGTGTGTGTGTGTGTGTGTTTAGCATCACTGTGTGTGTGTGTGTGTGTGTGGTGTGTTTAGCATCACTGTGTGTGTGTGTGTGGTTTAGCATATCTGTGTGTGTGTGTGTGTGTGTGTTTAGCATCACTGTGTGTGTGTGTGTGTGTGTGGTTTAGCATCACTGTGTGCGTGTGTGTGTGTGTGTGGTGTTTAGCATCACTGTGTTGTGTGTGTGTGTGTGTTTAGCATCACTGTGTTGTGTGTGTGTGTGTTTAGCATCACTGTGTGTGTGTGTGTGTGTGTGTGTTTAGCATCACTGTGTGTGTGTGTGTGTTGTGTGTGTGTGTGTGTGTGTGTGGTGGTGATAGCATACACTGTGTGTGTGTGTGTGTGTGTGTGTGTGTGTGTGTGTTTAGCATCACTGTGTGTGTGTGTGGTGTGTGTGTGTTTAACATCACTGTGTGTGTGTGTGTTTAGCATCACTGTGTGTGTGTTATGTGTGTGTGTTAGCATCACTGTGTTTGTGTGTGTGGTGTGTTTAGCATACTGTGTGTGTGTGTGTGTGTGTGTGTGTGTGTGGTGTTTAGCATCACTGTGTGTGTGTGTTTAGCATCACTGTGTGTGTGTGTGTGTTAGCATCACTGTGTGTGTGTTTAGCATCACTGTGTGTGTGTGTGTGTGTGTGTGTGTTTAGCATCACTGTGTGTGTGTGTGTGTGTGTGTTTAGCATCACTGTGTGTGTGTGTGTGTGTGTTTAGCATCAACTGTGTGTGTGTGTGTTTAGCATCACTGTGTGTTGTGTGTGTGTGTGTGTGTTTAGCATCACTGTGTGTGTGTGTGTGTGTTTAGCATCACTGTGTGTGTGTGTGTGTGTTTAGCATCACTGTGTGTGTGTGTGTGTTTAGCATCACTGTGTGTGTGTGTGTGTGTTTAGCATCACTGTGTGTGTGTGTGTGTGTTTAGCATCACTGTGTGTGTGTGTGTGTGTATGTGTGTTTAGCATCACTGTGTGTGTGTGTGTTTAGCATCACTGTGTGTGTGTGAGTGTGTGTGTGTTTAGCATCACTGTGTGTGTTTAGCATCACTGTGTGTGTGTGTGTGTGTGTGTGTGTGTTTAGCATCACTGTGTGTGTGTGTGTGTGTGTGTGTTTAGCATCACTGTGTGTGTGTGTGTGTGTGTTTAGCATCACTGTGTGTGTGTGTGTGTGTTTAGCATCACTATGTGTGTGTGTGTGTGTGTGTGTGTGTTTAGCATCACTGTGTGTGTGTGTGTGTGTTTAGCATCACTGTGTGTGTGTGTGTGTGTGTGTGTTTAGCATCACTGTGTGTGTGTGTGTGTGTGTGTGTGTGTGTGTGTTTAGCATCACTGTGTGTGTGTGTGTGTGTGTTTAGCATCACTGTGTGTGTGTGTGTGTGTGTTTAACATCACTGTGTGTGTGTGTGTTTAGCATCACTGTGTGTGTGTATGTGTGTGTGTTTAGCATCACTGTGTTTGTGTGTGTGTGTTTAGCATCACTGGGTGTGTGTGTGTGTGTGTGTGTGTGGTGTGTGTGTGTGTGTTTAGCATCACTGTGTGTGTGTGTGTTTAGCATCACTGTGTGTGTGTGTGTGTTTAGCATCACTGTGTGTGTGTGTGTTTAGCATCACTGTGTGTGTGTGTGTGTGTGTGTGTGTGTTTAGCATCACTGTGTGTGTGTGTGTGTGTGTGTGTTTAGCATCACTGTGTGTGTGTGTGTGTGTTTAGCATCACTGTGTGTGTGTGTGTTTAGCATCACTGTGTGTGTGTGTGTGTGTGTTTAGCATCACTGTGTGTGTGTGTGTGTGTTTAGCATCACTGTGTGTGTGTGTGTGTGTTTAGCATCACTGTGTGTGTGTGTGTGTTTAGCATCACTGTGTGTGTGTGTGTGTGTTTAGCATCACTGTGTGTGTGTGTGTGTGTGTGTTTAGCATCACTGTGTGTGTGTGTGTGTGTGTGTGTTTAGCATCACTGTGTGTGTGTGTGTGTGTGTTTAGCATCACTGTGTGTGTGTGTGTGTGTGTATGTGTGTTTAGCATCACTGTGTGTGTGTGTGTTTAGCATCATGTGTGTGTGTGTGTGTGTGTTTAGCATCACTGTGTGTGTTTAGCATCACTGTGTGTGTGTGTGTTTAGCATCACTGTGTGTGTGTGTGTGTTTAGCATCACTGTGTGTGTGTGTGTGTGTTTAGCATCACTGTGTGTGTGTGTGTGTGTTTAGCATCACTGTGTGTGTGTGTGTGTGTGTGTGTTTAGCATCACTGTGTGTGTGTGTGTGTGTGTTTAGCATCACTGTGTGTGTGTGTGTGTGTGTATGTGTGTTTAGCATCACTGTGTGTGTGTGTGTTTAGCATCACTGTGTGTGTGTGTGTGTGTGTTTAGCATCACTGTGTGTGTTTAGCATCACTGTGTGTGTGTGTGTGTGTTTAGCATCACTGTGTGTGTGTGTGTGTGTTTAGCATCACTGTGTGTGTGTGTGTGTGTGTGTTTAGCATCACTGTGTGTGTGTGTGTGTGTGTGTTTAGCATCACTGTGTGTGTGTGTGTGTGTTTAGCATCACTGTGTGTGTGTGTGTGTGTTTAGCATCACTGTGTGTGTGTGTGTGTGTGTGTGTGTGTGTGTGTGTGTGTGTTTAGCATCACTGTGTGTGTGTGTGTGTGTTTAGCATCACTGTGTGTGTGTGTGTGTGTTTAGCATCACTGTGTGTGTGTGTGTGTAGCATCACTGTGTGTGTGTGTGTGTGTTTAGCATCACTGTGTGTGTGTGTGTGTGTGTTTAGCATCACTGTGTGTGTGTGTGTGTGTGTTTAGCATCACTGTGTGTGTGTGTGTGTGTTTAGCATCACTGTGTGTGTGTGTGTGTGTGTGTTTAGCATCACTGTGTGTGTGTGTGTGTGTTTAGCATCAGTGTGTGTGTGTGTGTGTGTGTGTGTGTGTGTTTAGCATCACTGTGTGTGTGTGTTTGTGTGTGTTTAGCATCACTGTTTGTGTGTGTGTGTTTAGCATCACTGTGTGTGTGTTTAGCATCACTGTGTGTGTGTGTGTGTGTTTAGCATCACTGTGTGTGTGTGTGTGTGTGTGTGTGTGTGTGTGTGTGTTTAGCATGACTGTGTGTTTGTGTGTGTGTGTTTAGCATCACTGTGTGTGTGTGTGTGTGTGTGTGTGTGTGTGTGTGTGTGTGTGTGTGTGTGTGTGTGTGTGTTTAGCATCACTGTGTGTGTGTGTTTAGCATCACTGTGTGTGTGTGTGTGTTTAGCATCACTGTGTGTGTGTGTGTGTTTAGCATCACTGTGTGTGTGTGTGTGTGTGTTTAGCATCACTGTGTGTGTGTGTGTGTTTAGCATCACTGTGTGTGTGTGTGTGTTTAGCATCACTGTGTGTGTGTGTGTTTAGCATCACTGTGTGTATGTGTGTGTGTGTGTGTGTGTGTGTGTTTAGCATCACTGTGTGTGTGTGTGTGTGTGTGTTTAGCATCACTGTGTGTGTGTGTGTTTAGCATCACTGTGTGTGTGTGTGTGTGTTTAGCATCACTGTGTGTGTGTGTGTGTGTGTGTGTTTAGCATCACTGTGTGTGTGTGTGTGTGTTTAGCATCACTGTGTGTGTGTGTGTGTGTGTTTAGCATCACTGTGTGTGTGTGTGTGTGTGTGTTTAGCATCACTGTGTGTGTGTGTGTGTGTGTGTGTGTGTTTAGCATCACTGTGTGTGTGTGTGTGTGTGTGTGTGTGTTTAGCATCACTGTGTGTGTGTGTGTGTGTGTGTTTTAGCATCACTGTGTGTGTGTGTGTGTTTAGCATCACTGTGTGTGTGTGTGTGTGTGTGTGTGTGTGTGTGTGTGTGTGTGTGTGTGTGTGTGTGTTTAGCATCACTGTGTGTGTGTGTGTGTGTGTTTAGCATCACTGTGTGTGTGTGTGTTTAGCATGACTGTGTGTGTGTATGTGTGTGTGTTTAGCATCACTGTGTGTGTGTGTGTGTGTGTGTGTGTGTGTTTTAGCATCACTGTGTGTGTGTGTGTGTGTGTGTGTTTAGCATCACTGTGTGTGTGTGTGTGTTTAGCATCACTGTGTGTGTGTGTGTGTGTGTGTGTGTGTGTGTGTGTGTGTGTGTGTGTGTGTGTGTTGTTTAGCATCACTGTGTGTGTGTGTGTGTGTGTTTAGCATCACTGTGTGTGTGTGTGTTTAGCATCACTGTGTGTGTGTATGTGTGTGTGTTTAGCATCACTGTGTTTGTGTGTGTGTGTTTAGCATCACTGGGTGTGTGTGTGTGTGTGTGTGTGTGTGTGTGTGTGTGTTTAGCATCACTGTGTGTGTGTGTGTTTAGCATCACTGTGTGTGTGTGTGTGTTTAGCATCACTGTGTGTGTGTGTGTTTAGCATCACTGTGTGTGTGTGTGTGTGTGTGTGTGTGTTTAGCATCACTGTGTGTGTGTGTGTGTGTGTGTGTTTAGCATCACTGTGTGTGTGTGTGTGTGTTTAGCATCACTGTGTGTGTGTGTGTTTAGCATCACTGTGTGTGTGTGTGTGTGTGTTTAGCATCACTGTGTGTGTGTGTGTGTGTTTAGCATCACTGTGTGTGTGTGTGTGTGTTTAGCATCACTGTGTGTGTGTGTGTGTTTAGCATCACTGTGTGTGTGTGTGTGTGTTTAGCATCACTGTGTGTGTGTGTGTGTGTGTGTTTAGCATCACTGTGTGTGTGTGTGTGTGTGTGTTTAGCATCACTGTGTGTGTGTGTGTGTGTGTTTAGCATCACTGTGTGTGTGTGTGTGTGTGTATGTGTGTTTAGCATCACTGTGTGTGTGTGTGTTTAGCATCATGTGTGTGTGTGTGTGTGTGTTTAGCATCACTGTGTGTGTTTAGCATCACTGTGTGTGTGTGTGTTTAGCATCACTGTGTGTGTGTGTGTGTTTAGCATCACTGTGTGTGTGTGTGTGTTTAGCATCACTGTGTGTGTGTGTGTGTTTTAGCATCACTGTGTGTGTGTGTGTGTGTGTGTGTTTAGCATCACTGTGTGTGTGTGTGTGTGTGTTTAGCATCACTGTGTGTGTGTGTGTGTGTGTATGTGTGTTTAGCATCACTGTGTGTGTGTGTGTTTAGCATCACTGTGTGTGTGTGTGTGTGTTTAGCATCACTGTGTGTGTTTAGCATCACTGTGTGTGTGTGTGTGTGTTTAGCATCACTGTGTGTGTGTGTGTGTGTTTAGCATCACTGTGTGTGTGTGTGTGTGTGTGTTTAGCATCACTGTGTGTGTGTGTGTGTGTGTGTTTAGCATCACTGTGTGTGTGTGTGTGTGTTTAGCATCACTGTGTGTGTGTGTGTGTGTTTAGCATCACTGTGTGTGTGTGTGTGTGTGTGTGTGTGTGTGTGTGTGTGTGTTTAGCATCACTGTGTGTGTGTGTGTGTGTTTAGCATCACTGTGTGTGTGTGTGTGTGTTTAGCATCACTGTGTGTGTGTGTGTGTTTAGCATCACTGTGTGTGTGTGTGTGTGTTTAGCATCACTGTGTGTGTGTGTGTGTGTGTAGCATCACTGTGTGTGTGTGTGTGTGTGTTTTTAGCATCACTGTGTGTGTGTGTGTGTGTTTAGCATCACTGTGTGTGTGTGTGTGTGTGTTTAGCATCACTGTGTGTGTGTGTGTGTGTGTTTAGCATCAGTGTGTGTGTGTGTGTGTGTGTGTGTGTGTGTTTAGCATCACTGTGTGTGTGTGTTTGTGTGTGTTTAGCATCACTGTTTGTGTGTGTGTGTTTAGCATCACTGTGTGTGTGTTTAGCATCACTGTGTGTGTGTGTGTGTGTTTAGCATCACTGTGTGTGTGTGTGTGTGTGTGTGTGTGTGTGTGTGTTTAGCATGACTGTGTGTTTGTGTGTGTGTGTTTAGCATCACTGTGTGTGTGTGTGGTGTGTGTGTGTGTGTGTGTGTGTGTGTGTGTGTGTGTGTGTGTGTTTAGCATCACTGTGTGTGTGTGTTTAGCATCACTGTGTGTGTGTGTGTGTTTAGCATCACTGTGTGTGTGTGTGTGTTTAGCATCACTGTGTGTGTGTGTGTGTGTGTTTAGCATCACTGTGTGTGTGTGTGTGTTTAGCATCACTGTGTGTGTGTGTGTGTTTAGCATCACTGTGTGTGTGTGTGTTTAGCATCACTGTGTGTATGTGTGTGTGTGTGTGTGTGTGTGTGTGTTTAGCATCACTGTGTGTGTGTGTGTGTGTGTGTTTAGCATCACTGTGTGTGTGTGTGTTTAGCATCACTGTGTGTGTGTGTGTGTGTTTAGCATCACTGTGTGTGTGTGTGTGTGTGTGTGTTTAGCATCACTGTGTGTGTGTGTGTGTGTTTAGCATCACTGTGTGTGTGTGTGTGTGTGTTTAGCATCACTGTGTGTGTGTGTGTGTGTGTGTTTAGCATCACTGTGTGTGTGTGTGTGTGTGTGTGTGTGTTTAGCATCACTGTGTGTGTGTGTGTGTGTGTGTGTGTGTTTAGCATCACTGTGTGTGTGTGTGTGTGTGTGTTTAGCATCACTGTGTGTGTGTGTGTGTTAGCATCACTGTGTGTGTGTGTGTGTGTGTGTGTGTGTGTGTGTGTGTGTGTGTGTGTGTGTGTGTGTGTTTAGCATCACTGTGTGTGTGTGTGTGTGTGTTTAGCATCACTGTGTGTGTGTGTGTTTAGCATGACTGTGTGTGTGTGTGTGTGTGTGTTTAGCATCACTGTGTGTGTGTGTGTGTGTGTGTGTGTGTGTGTTTAGCATCACTGTGTGTGTGTGTGTGTGTGTGTGTGTGTGTGTGTGTGTGTGTGTGTGTGTGTGTGTGTGTTTAGCATCACTGTGTGTGTGTGTGTGTGTGTTTAGCATCACTGTGTGTGTTTAGCATCACTGTGTGTGTGTGTTTAGCATCACTGTGTGTGTGTGTTTAGCATCACTGTGTGTGTGTGTTTAGATCACTGTGTGTGTGTGTGTTTAGCATCACTGTGTGTGTGTGTGTGTTTAGCATCACTGTGTGTGTGTGTGTGTGGTGTGTTAGCATCACTGTGTGTGTGTGTGTGTGTTAGCATCACTGTGTGTGTGTGTGTGTTCAGCATCACTGTGTGTGTGTGTGTGTTTTAGCATCACTGTGTGTGTGTGTTGTGTTTAGCATCACTGTGTGTGTGTGTGTGTTTAGCATCAGTGTGTGTGTGTGTGTTGTGTGTGTGTGTGTGTGTGTGTGTGTGTGGTGTGTGTGTGTGTTTAGCATCACTGTGTGTGTGTGTGTGTGTGTGTTTAGCATCACTGTGTGTGTGTGTGTTTAGCATCACTGTGTGTGTGTGTGTGTTTAGCATCACTGTGTGTGTGTGTGTGTGTTTAGCATCACTGTGTGTGTGTGTGTGTGTGTTTAGGCATCACTGTGTGTGTGTGTGTGTGTGTGTTTTAGCATCACTGTGTGTGTGTGTGTGTGTGTGTGTGTGTTTAGCATCTCTGTGTGTGTGTGTGTGTTTAGCATCACTGTGTGTGTGTGTGTGTGTGTGTTTAGCATCACTGTGTGTGTGTGTGTGTGTGTGTTTAGCTCACTGTGTGCGTGTGTGTGTGTGGTGTGTGTTAGCATACTGTGTGTGGTGTGTGTGTGTGTGTGTGTGTGTGTGTGTGTGTTTAGCATCACTGTGTGTGTGTGTGTGTGTGTTTAGCATCACTGTGTGTGTGTGTGTGTGTTAGCATGACTGTGTGTGTGTGTGTGTGTGTGTGTGTGTGTGTGTTTAGCATGACTGTGTGTGTGTGTGTGTGTTTAGCACTCACTGTGTGTGGTGGTGTGTGTGTGTGTGTGTGTGTGTTGTGTGTGTTGTGTGTTGTGTGTGTTTAGCATCACTGTGTGTGTGTGTGTGTGTGTGTGTGTGTGGTGTTTAGCATCACTGGTGTGTGTGTTAGGCATCACTGTGTGGTGTGTGTGTTAGCATCACTGTGTGTGTGTGTTTAGCATCACTGTGTGTGTGTTTAGCATCACTGTGTGTGTGTGTGTTTAGCATCACTGTGTGTGTGTGTGTGTGTTTAGCATCACTGTGGTGTGTGTGTGTGTTTAGCATCACTGTGTGTGTGTGTGTGTGGTGTGTGTGTTTAGCATCACTGTGTGTGTGTGTGTGTGTGTTTAGCATCACTGTGTGTGTGTGTGTGTTTAGCATCACTGTGTGTGTGTGTGTGTGTGTTTAGCATCACTGTGTGTGTGTGTGTGTGTGTGTGTGTTTAGCATCACTGTGGTGTGTGTGTGTGTTTAGCATCACTGTGTGTGTGTGTGTGTTTAGTATCACTGTGTGTGTGTGTGTGTGTAAGGGAGAGGATGACAGTGAGGAAATTGCAGCTCAAACTCCTCCAACTAATTCCAGCCTTTCAAATCCCATCCAGACTCACTGAAGAAGACAGCAGTTCTTCCTGTCTCAAACCCTATTTCCTACATAATGCACTACTTTTGACCAGGGCACATATGTCTCTGATCAAAAGTAGTGCAGTTTATAGGAAATAGGGTGACATTTGGGACACATTGCATGTTAGTCTATCAACAGGATATGCTTTTCCATTGGTCGGTGTCACAGCAAATGAAGGAAACATTTCCTAGATGTAAATGCCATTCTCCTGATAAAATTATTCAAATGTATTCAGAATCATTCAGGATGTCATTCAGGATGTCCTCCAAATGTGTGTGTGTGTGTGTGCCCTTCTCCAGAATACATAATGTAGTGTCTCAACATTATTGAGACACCGGGCTCTTTTGGTTATAGTTGTCAGGGTAACCACAGGTGATGCTGGGAGGATTTTTCTACAACAGGAGACACCGGTGTTCCTCTCTAGTAGAATGTCCTGGCTGCTATACTATCCTGTTATGTGTCAACCCACGGTTTGGTGAACTCTCAGGCCTTTTGCATGAACTGCATCTCCATCCTAAGTCTTGCCACTTGAAGCTATAACAAGCTTAGTTAGGCGCCAGGAAGGTAGATTAATAAACATTCTCTGTCGATGTTGATGTGATGCAAGGTTCTTTATTCTGAACCAGTCTAGACCCTTTTGACTATTTGAAACGGTTTTGTTTCCAAGCTGTTTGGAGATGCAGAGAGGCTGTGTTTGTTAGTAAAATGTCCTGGCTGCTATACTATCCTGTTATGTTCTCTAGTAGAATGTCCTGGCTGCTATACTATCCTGTTATGTTCTCTAGTAGAATGTCCTGGCTGCTATACTATCCTGTTATGTTCTCTAGTAGAATGTCCTGGCTGCTATACTATCCTGTTATGTTCTCTAGTAGAATGTCCTGGCTGTACTTTAGTCCTGTTATGGTCTCTAGTAGAATGTCCTGGCTGCTATACTATCCTGTTATGTTCTCTAGTAGAATGTCCTGGCTGCTATACTATCCTGTTATGTTCTCTAGTAGAATGTCCTGGCTGCTATACTATCCTGTTATGTTCTCTAGTAGAATGTCCTGGCTGCTATACTATCCTGTTATGTTCTCTAGTAGAATGTCCTGGCTGCTATACTATCCTGTTATGTTCTCTAGTAGAATGTCCTGGCTGCTATACTATCCTGTTATGTTCTCTAGTAGAATGTCCTGGCTGCTATACTATCCTGTTATGTTCTCTAGTAGAATGTCCTGGCTGCTATACTATCCTGTTATGTTCTCTAGTAGAATGTCCTGGCTGCTATACTATCCTGTTATGTTCTCTAGTAGAATGTCCTGGCTGCTATACTATCCTGTTATGTTCTCTAGTAGAATGTCCTGGCTGCTATACTATCCTGTTATGTTCTCTAGTAGAATGTCCTGGCTGCTATACTATCCTGTTATGTTCTCTAGTAGAATGTCCTGGCTGCTATACTATCCTGTTATGTTCTCTAGTAGAATGTCCTGGCTGCTATACTATCCTGTTATGTTCTCTAGTAGAATGTCCTGGCTGCTATACTATCCTGTTATGTTCTCTAGTAGAATGTCCTGGCTGCTATACTATCCTGTTATGTTCTCTAGTAGAATGTCCTGGCTGCTATACTATCCTGTTATGTTCTCTAGTAGAATGTCCTTTGCCACCACCGTGGGACTGTCTGTGGCTGCGTTCCAAATGGCACCTCATTCCCAAAAGTAGTGCACTACATAAGAACTAAAGTCCCATTTGGGACGCAACCAATGTCTGTGGAGGCTGTGGAGGCTGTTGATGTGAGACAGGGTCTTTGTGATGGTAAACTGCTTCCTGAAAGCTGAAAGCTGGGGACCCCATGCTAGACAGCCAACAGATCCACATTGTACGTGGACTGACTCGACATGTGGGATTAGCTGGTTAAATACAGCGACCTTCTAAAGTTAAATGGTGACATTTAGAATACACACCTCCGAATACAGACAAAGCCTTTTCAACTCAACACTCAGTCTTCTTTCTTCTCCCAGAGCATACTTGACAACCTGTGAAGAAAACACAGTCCTGCATGTTGATCAGGAACACTGTGAATACAGAGGGGTTTCTCCAGGGCATCTAGTATCACACTATTCCATAGAGCCATTTGGGATACATCCACTAGCTTCGTTTGGTGAAGGAGTTTATTGAGTTGTTACTGTAAAGGAAAGTTCATGGCCATATGGTGCAGAATGCTTGAGATGCGTTACAGTGTATACAGAGCGCATTCACTCGCTGCCAAGCCAGAGACACACAGAAAGAGAAAGAGAGAGAGAGACCTTGCTGTCTTGGCAGGTGTTGCTGCAAAATAAATACTGCTGAAAAGAAGGGGAATACGAAGGAGAGAGAGGGTTGGGATCCAAACCAGAAACCAAGGCTGTGTTTTATTTCTTCACTTTCCTCTGTCACGCAGAGGCTGAATCACTGCTGAGAGGGATGAAAAAGCAAGACAACATGAGAGAGGGAGAGAGGAAGAGCGAGAGAGAGAGGAAGAGTGAGAGAGAGAGGAAGAGTGAGAGAGAGAGGAAGAGCGAGAGAGAGAGAGAGAGGGAGAGAGGAAGAGTGAGAGAGAGGGAGAGGAAGAGGGAGGAAGAGCGAGAGCGAGGGAGAGGAAGAGGGAGGAAGAGCGAGAGAGAGAGAGAGGGAGAGGAAGAGCGCGAGAGAGAGAGAGGGAGAGAGGAAGAGCAAGAGAGAGAGTGAGGGAGAGAGGAAGAGCGAGAGAGAGAGAGAGAGAGAATGGAATAGAAATAGTCAGGGAAGGGAGCTGGTGTCTGGATGAGGCCGCCCACTAACCTCAACGGCGCCACACTCCCTGGCTCACCCCGGGTCTCCACAGGGAGGGGCCCCACCTCACACACATCTGGCTGCAAATGCTGCTCTCTCTCTGTGTACGGGGGGTCGCAAGAGGGTGCCTCTGGAGACTGCTCTCTCTCCCTGGCTCTGGGGCCACTGGTGACTGCTCTCTCTCCCTGGCTCTGGGGCCACTGGTGACTGCTCTCTCTCCCTGGCTCTGGGGACACTGAAGACTGCTCTTTCTCCCTGGATCTGGGGCACTGGAGACTGATCTCTCTCCCTGGCTCTAGGGCCTCTGGAGACTGCTCTCTCTCCCTGGCTCTGGTGACTGCTCTCTCTCCCTGGCTCTGGAGCCACTGGACACTAGTCGTTACTTAGTTTAGATGTGGTAGGTCCACAAGCTGCAGAGCCAGTTCCATAGCCAGGTACTGTACGTGGCTGTGATGAGGTGTCATCTGTAACTTACTGGAGGGTGAACTAGCTGGACTATTGCTGACTCATAGTCTAAGTCCCAAATAGCACCCTATGCCCTACTGACACAGTAGAATAACTTCCAACCTGGCGAGGCAGCACTGCTGAGGACTGGAGGGGGTCTTACATAAATCACAGTAGCGATGGGCCAATGGAACAGATACACACCAGGTGGGACACCACTGAGCTCAGAGACATGTATATACACACACACCTGACGGGACACCACTGAGCTCAGAGACATATATATAAACACACACCAGGCGGGACACCACTGAGCTCAGAGACATATATACACACACACACCTGGCAGGACACCACTGAGCTCAGTGACATATATATATATATATATATATATATATATATATATATATACACACACACACACCAGGCGGGACACCACTGAGCTCAGAGACATGTATATACACACACACCTGACGGGACACCACTGAGCTCAGAGACATATATATAAACACACACCAGGCGGGACACCACTGAGCTCAGAGACATATATACACACACACACCTGGCAGGACACCACTGAGCTCAGTGACATATATATATATATATATATATATATATATATATATATATATATATATATATACACACACACACACCAGGCGGGACACCACTGAGCTCAGAGACATGTATATACACACACACCTGACGGGACACCACTGAGCTCAGAGACATATATACACACACACACACTTGGCAGGACACCACTGAGCTCAGAGACACACATATACACACACACCTGGCAGGACACCACTGAGCTCAGAGATGCATTCCTTTATAACACTGTCACTTCCTGTTTCAGTTCCTTGTAGGACTCCCACTGAGAGAGCAGAGTATGGACACATCACCTCTTCTGTGTCCCAAATGGCACCCTATTCCCTTTACAGTGCACCGGGCTCTGGGCAAAAGAAAATGAATAGGTTGCCATTTGGGATGCAGCACTCATCTCACAGAGGTCAGAGAGCAATGCACCTGACCACTAAAACAGACTAATGTACCCCATTATAATAACTACATAAAACATGGCATCCATTTAATAATTATTTTACGCCATACCAACAGTACTTATTGACCTTGTAAGTACTGTAAGTATGACAATCATACTATACAGCTGACATAGCCATGGTTTGAGATGAAAATCTGCTGCATACTGTATGAACCCAGCAGAGAGACTGTTAGGAAGTCAGCCTTGTAGATGTTGAAAGACAGGAGGAGGGGAGAAGAGACGAACAGTGGGATGAGAGGAACAAACAGACAGATGAAGATGAAGAGAGGAAAAGGCAGACCCCAACATGCTTCTTCATCTGGAGTGCATTTCAAGGAAAAATGATTTTAAGTGGATTAAGGAGACTGTACACAGAAATCCTTTTTTTTTCATTCCTTAGCTCCAAAAAATCTGGATCGCATTAGTTTTTTTATGGACACTATTTCATTTCTCTGCATTTGTCAACTTTCTGTTGGAGCTACGGGTGTATGGTGTACTGTATGAATACAGTCAGAGATGGGGGTTGGAGATGATGTTTTATTTCCCCCTGAAAAATGAGGCAAGCACATGATGTATAATTAGATGGTGAAGAAACGGGACATATATTTTGCTAAACCACAGGGAATTTGCTGAAGAGTCTCAGTGAACAGTTCTTCTGGGTTAAAGCTTTGTAAACAGAGCTTACTCTTTGTAACCAAATGTCTGCCAGCTCAGAGACTTACTTCTGGAATCTTTATGAATGCACTTTCAAATATGCTCTAGTAACATTGGCCTCTTTTCTGTAAAAAAGAAAGGACATGTTCAAGTTGTGAAAGTGAAACAACTTCTAGGACATATTGGTTATGTCCCAAACAGCACCCCTTTCCCTATATAGTGCCCTATTGGCCCTGGTAAATATAGTGCACTATAAAGGGAAAGGGGTGCCATTTGGGATGTACAGATTGTAACCCAGGGAAGTCATATTCCCAGCTCCCCCATTCCCAAAGCCCAGTTCCTCCATTTCATTCATTAAAAACTCCTCACCTTCCCTACCTCCACTGGCCACCACCTCCAATGTGGCTGGATAACGTTTTCTCTTGTTGATGTTGCATTTACGCTCAAACTTAACCAGCCTCTAAAGAGCATTTCTCTCTGCTGTCTGTCTCTTAATGGCTGTAACTGTTAACTGTTCAACCACATAATGCCTCTTTTTGGGCGACTAGGAAAAGGAGGCTCTTTGTCTCAGCTACCGTTCTCACTAAATGTGTTTCTGCATCCCAATTGGCACCCTGTTCCCTTTATAGCGCACTACTTTCAACCAAGTAACAGGGTGCCATTTGGGATGCATCCACTGTGTCATGACGGCTCAGCTCATGGCTCACGGCTCAGCTCACGGCTCACGGCTCACGGCTCAGCTCACAGCTCAGCTCACGGCTCAGCTCACGGCTCACGGCTCAGCTCACGGCTCATGGCTCAGCTCACGGCTCAGCTCACGGCTCAGCTCACGGCTCACGGCTCGGCTCACGGCTCGGCTCACGGCTCGGCTCACGGCTCAGCTCACGGCTCAGCTCACGGCTCAGCTCACGGCTCAGCCCACGGCTCAGCTCACGGCTCACGGCTCAGCTCACGGCTCACGGCTCAGCTCACGGCTCATGGCTCAGCTCACGGCTCAGCTCACGGCTCACGGCTCAGCTCACGGCTCAGCTCACGGCTCACAGCTCAGTCACGGCTCAGCTCACGGCTCAGCTCACGGCTCAGCCCACGGCTCAGCCCACGGCTCAGCTCATGGCTGGAACATTAAGAGTGATTGAGATAAATCATGAGATCATGTGACATTATTGTTCTTCATTTGGAGTGGTCCCTGATATCACTACTGCACTCAACTCCACTCCTCTCCATGGTGAGTAGAGAGTAGCAGCTCCATCCCATCTCAGCTCACGGCTCACGGCTCACGGCTCAGCTCACGGCTCACGGCTCAGCTCACAGCAAAGCTCACGGCTCAGCTCACGGCTCAGCTCACGGCTCACGGCTCAGCTCACGGCTCAGCTCACGGCTCAGCCCACGGCTCAGCTCACGGCTCAGCTCACGGCTCACGGCTCAGCTCACGGCTCAGCCCACGGCTCAGCTCATGGCTGGAACATTAAGAGTGATTGAGATAAATCATGAGATCATGTGACATTATTGTTCTTCATTTGGAGTGGTCCTTGATATCACTACTGCACTCAACTCCACTCCTCTCCATGGTGAGTAGAGAGTAGCAGCTCCATCCCAACTCCCCCTGCAGCCAGCACTCTAACACCCCTCATATGGTAACAATCTCCCTAGCTGCTTCAGCCACCCAAAACCCATCCATCAAGCACACACACATTCACCCATTCACGCACACACATACACACACACACACACACATCGGCAACTGTCATGTGTTGGCGTCAGTAAAATGTAAAGTGTAAACCCTGAGAGAGAATAAATGTTCTAGAAAATCAGAAAGGAATCCGTTGTAAACACTGTACATCTATTTTGAGATGAACGCAGCTGAGCTTTTACATGAAACACCTTTTGTCCTGTTGGGGAAACCGTTGGCTATTAGTGCACTACTTTTGACTAGGGCCCATAGGGTGCACTATATATTGAACAGGGTGCCATTTGGGACACAACTGATATCTGCTCATTACTCCTATAATAACAGTGGAATTAGGGCTAAATGAGTTGATCTAATTCATACACACAACATTGGTTCTGATTGCTCTGCCTTTCATGTCCAACCAGACTGTCACCGCACTGTGTTTGGTTTAGGAGGAGAGAAAACGAGCACCAGATTGTTGAAGGCCCAATGCAAACAGTGTCCTAGGTGCTGTAGTGTGTATGCATGCATTGGGAATGATTGTTGCCAGATTAGAGAACATGTATGTTTGACTTCAAAGGACTAGACTGAATGTCTATGTGTGGATGCTTCTCAAAATCATCACTCATTGTAACCATATTTACCGATGAATGCATTGTGAATGATTGTTGCCAGATCAGAGACTTTGTATGTATTGCTTTGGAGGGAATGTTTTTTCCCCAAAATCATCAGACATTGCAATCATATTTACCCCATGCATGCTAGCTCACTGATTCCATACTTTCTGACTCCTACAGACGTGTATTGATGACTGTAATAACACAGGTTGAAGAGAGGATAAGACGGCCCTCAGCTATCTACCAGACATAAAACAAATCATATCAGCTCATCTTAGAGGACTTAAGAACACAGATAGAAAGTAAGACTAGCAGTCTGTCTGAACTACAGATGAAAAGAAAGCTCTGAGCACTCTATCGTCCGGTCTCGCATTCACACAAACACACACACACACACACACACACACACACACACACACACACACACACACACACACACACACACACACACACACACACACACACACACACTGCTGTCCTGTCCTGAACACACACACACACACACACACACACACACACACACTGCTGTCCTGTCCTGAGCCCTGCGCCCGGAGTGGTCCCATCAGAAAGTTGGAGGTCAAAGGTCAGGGTAGGGCAGGCCCAGAGGATTATGGGATGCTTAATGTCTCAAAGCCCTGGTTATGTTCGAAATGACACCTTATTCCCTATGTAGTGCACTACTTCTGACCAGGACCCATAGGGAATAGGGTGCCATTTTGATATGCAGCCTGAGAGCCCTGCCTGGCTGCTGGCCGGTCTGACAGTCACCAGGAAATGAAGAGTGTCTATATTAAGCCAGTTATAACGAGTCAGACAAAGACAGCAGGCGAGAGCAGAGCAGGCCAGGGAGGCTTTCACTCCCTCACTCCCTGTGTCAACAGGCCAGACAGGAGATGGAGAGACAGACATAGAAAGAGGGGGAGAGAGGGAGAACAAAATGAAAGAGATAGGACAGAGAGAGAGAGAATGTGGGAGGACAGAGAGAAAGTGAGAAGGGGTGAAAGAGAGAGAGAGAGAGAGATTGTGGGTGGACAGTAAGAGAGGGAGGACAATTTCTCAGCTGTTGAAACATGAGTGGTCTGTCAGTTTTTTTCTGCTCACTGAATATCACCAGTGGAAGTGAGAGTGTGAGCTCTGAGGGGTTAGACTGAGCTGTGACAGACAATATGAGACTACACCAACATGAACCACACCAGCTCTGGAATCTTCTGTCCTCCTAGTGATCCTTGTCCCTCTCCCTCTCTATAGTCAGTAAAAAAAAGTAATGGCACGCCACATTGCTTAAATTCTATTGTGTTGTTAATTAATGTATTATCTAATTTTATGAAACATTTCTGTTAATGTTTTTAAATTTATATCTGACTTGAGAGCAAGAGGGAGAGAGAAGGTGAGGGAGAAAGTGAGCATTATTAGTTTCCGTTCTGTAATACCAGGACTGAGTGGCTGGAGCAGGGTTAAGTCTCTCTGGAGTAGTCCCGCACAACTCAGCTGCTCCTCTGCCTCTCTCTCAGCGACGGTGTGTGTGTGCTTCAGTGTAGTTTTGATAGGGTGTTACAGGATGTTTCTGTGCTACGTCCAAAATGGCACCCTATAACCGACATACGTTTGACCAGGGCTCGCAGACTGTGTGTCAGGCTGGTTATGTTATGGTTCTATGGCTGGAGGTGCTGAGTGTTCCATTAGTATCAACACCAAACAGTTATAGCAGCCCAGCAGCAATGGCACATTATCCAACTCCGCACACACACACACACGTGCATGGACCTACACACTGATGCACACTTCAGGCTGTATCCTGCCAATCAAATATCTGCATGTGACTGATTAACAGAAAATCATTTAGCAACTCAAAATAATGAGTTTGAGTGAGACACTACTACAAAGCTGTGTAGTATCTAAGTATGTGACTGTACTCTGATACAGAAGCATCGGGCCTCTCAGTGAGCACGTTAAGACCCTGTCCCTCTTTCTCCAGTCAAAGCCCAGAGGAACGTTTGTCTGTGTACCACGGTGTGTAAGTTCACAGCTAATGGGAAAACACTGTCAGTATAAATGAGACCTTTAAACCGTTGCTTTACCTCCTGTTTCAACAAGGCTTCTCTATTTCCACTCAACTCTACCTCGTTAACAGACTTCTGGTAGTTTCTGCCCTCTGCTCTGTTTCTGCTTCTTCTGTCTCCATGTCAGAGTGAAAACCTCTCCTGTCTTCTGTTGTTTTGGCTTCAGTCACATCTTCTCCATGTCCCCGTGGTGTGTCTCTAAATGTGTGCCTGCATGTGTGAGAGTGTGTTTGTCTGTGTGTGTGTGTGTGTGTGTTTGTGTCTGGTCTCCTCCACTTCCCTACATCCCTGTCTGGCAGTCCTCAGGTTGTTTGTGAAACAGAAGGAGACCTGGAGTCCTGCGGGACGAAACAGAAGATGAAGGCTGAACCTCCCCCCTCACCTCCCTGGCCCCAGTGGTCCCTTATGGCCCCTAAAACACTGGGCTTCTTCTTCTAGAGTGTGAGTGTGTGTGCATGCATGGGTATGTGCATGTGCGTGTGTGTGTTTGCATGTGTGACCATGTTTGAGTGTGTGTGTGTGTGTGTGTGTGTGTGTGTGTGTGTGTGTGTGTGTGTGTGTGTGTGTGTGTGTGTGTGTGTGTGTGTGTGTGTGTGTGTGTGTGTGTGTGTGTGTGTCTGGGAGGTAGATGTCACACTGAGTTAGTCCAGCAGACTGCCTGGGTCCGGCTAGACCGGAGAACAATATTTTTCTTAGATTGTCCCTGAGTGGTGGTAGCCTGTGGAAGGGCTTGCTGGTCTAGCTCCTTTACAGTACCCCTCTCTTTCCCTCTCTACCTCCCTCCATCCCTCCCTCCCTCCACCTCTCATCCCTCTCTCCACCTCCCTATCCCTCTCTCCTGATCTTTCTTTTATTCACATGTTTCTAAAACTTCAGCACCACCAGTGCTCAATGAATACTGCCTCTTTTTCCTCAGACTGCTCCTACTATACCATGCCTACTGTTATCCTGTATCTACAGGATGCACCAGTCTGACTGTCAGTGTTCCCAGTGCAGCTAGAGGGTTAGCTGTGTGCTACTGTCAGTGTACCAGGTCTTATCTTCAGGTCTGTGACTTCTGCACCACCAATAGTGGTAATAGATTTCAGTTGTGTTTCAGGGCTCTCACTTTACCTTCTATTTGAGTTTTCCTCTCTGTCCTGAAGCTGTTGTGCCTTTTAAACTTGTTAGAGGAGAACTGAGGCAGCTATACTATTCTGGAATACATTAAGAATCCAACAATCCAACAATAAACCAAATGTTTTCTTGGAAGGAGAGTGAGACAGTGTTTCAGTTGAGTGACATTTTTCTTGTCTAAATTGTTCTCGACAGATATATCTGGGATGTCCCACATCTACTTCCAAGGCTGGGAATACCATAGCATGTAGAATCAAAGAACGCTGGCTAGAATGAAGAGAGAGAGAACTTGTGAAGCCAGTGAATTCCATAGCATGTGAAATGAAAGAACGAGAGATTCAGCCCCCCACCTTCCTACCCCCTTGCACACCCACCCTCCCACCCCTCCACCTCTCGTCCCTCAAACCTAGACAACCATGCTATGAAATCCAATAACTCCCTTGCATGGTACATCACAAAATATTTTCCTTGGGCCCATGTATGAGCAGTGAAAAAGCTGTGAATGGTGTGGTGTGATATGATGTGGGTTGTAGCCTGCTGAGAGGGTGGGTGGTAGGCTGGGTGGGCTCTCTAGGCATGCAGCTGTCTGGTGGTGGTCTCTCTCTCTCTCTCCTCTCTCCTCTCTCTTCTCTCTTCTCTCTCTCCTCTCTCTTCTCTCTCTCCTCTCTCTCCTCTCTCTCTTCTCTCTCTCTCTCTCTCTCTCTCTCTCTCTCTCTCTCTTCTCTCTCTTCTTTCTCTCTCTCTTTCTCTCTTTCTCTCTTTCTCTCTCTCTTCTCTCTCTGTCTCCCTCTCTTTGCCCATCTGCCTTTAGACTCGGTCCAGGTGGGAGTATCTGTGAACTCGACACTATGTGGGGTGCTGGGGGATCGAGGGGAGAGGGACACACTTCGGGTGCCAGCTTTAGCAGGCATTCCATCAACACCAGCATGTCTGCTGTCAACTGGACTAATCTGCAGCCAACAGTTGTAAAAACAGGGTGTTATTTTTCCCCTGGATCACTAGTGGGGTGGGCTGGTGGGATACTGGAGAGGAGGTGGGGGGGGGGGGGGCTGAGGGGGAGACGGGGAAGTCATGGGGTATAATCCCCCAGTTGTTCCCCTGATTGAAAAGCAAATACATCTTTCATCGCTGCTGTCATAAAATCTACCGCTTCTCAAAGCCCTATAATTAACAGTTCTATAAATAACAGTACCTCTGCCTACCAAATGGAACCCCATTCACTACATAATGCAAAGTAGTGCACTGTATAGGGAATGGGGTGCAATTTGGGATGCAGGCTAGGCCTACTGCTGATATTGATTATTGATATGACTTAATATAAATATATTAATAATGTCTACATTATTAATGTGAGTTTCAATGCTACTGCTGCTACTACTGCTATGAATGGTACATTAGCAGGAGTGATAACAGTAGTATGTGTAGTAGATGTGGGGAAGATACTAATAAACATACTGCATATTTTATGTCCTGGAAGACACCGGCAGACAGACAGGAGGGTGTGAGGTTTAGGATGTGATGATATTTAAGATGTGATGAGGTTAGGATGTGATGAGGTTAGGATGTGATTATGTTGAGGATGTGATTATGTTGAGGATGTGATGAGGTTAGGATGTGATTATGTTGAGGATGTGATTATGTTGAGGATGTGATTATGTTGAGGATGTGATTATGTTGAGGATGTGATTATGTTGACGATGTGATTATGTTGACGATGTGATTATGTTGAGGATGTGATTATGTTGAGGATGTGATTATGTTGAGGATGTGATTATGTTGAGGATGTGATTATGTTGACGATGTGATTATGTTGACGATGTGATTATGTTGACGATGTGATTATGTTTAAAATGTGATTATGTTGAGATGTTTAGCATTTGGTGACAGAGCAGCTTTAAAGGCTCCTGTTATCTAGTTATTGATCACCGTGACAGGTGGACAGGGCCTGTGCTTAGGGGCTACACTCTTAGAAAAAAAGGTGCTATCTATATATATAATATATATACGGTCCCAAAAGGGTTCTTTGGCTGTCCCCATAGGATAACCCTTTGAAGAACTCTTTTTGGATCCAGGTAGAACCATGTGGAGTTCCATGTAGAACCCTTTCAACAGATGGTTTTACCTGAAACCCAAAATAGTTGTACCTAGAACCAAAAAGGGTTCTTTGGCTGTCCCCATAGGATAACCCTTTTTGGTTCTAGGTAAAACTATTTTGGGTTTCAGGTAAAACCATCTGTTGAAAGGGTTTTGGAACTTTTCTTTCTAAGAGTGTAGGGGTCAAGCGTTAGAGGTCAAGTGCTGGCCAGATGTAGGCCCATTGACTCTATTACTCCTTCGGCACACCCCTAAATCAGAAGACCATCCACTAGAGTTATCCAGTCCAGACGTGTAGGGACAGACAGTCTCTAGTGCTGTCTCTATATATCTCCGTCCACAATGAAACCCAATTAGCTCAATTTCATGGTAGAGCATTCTGGCCTTTGTGAGTTTGTAAGATATATATGAGCATAAATACAAATGATTCAACCCAGACCAAGCCAAGCTGTACGTGAACTGTAGTGGTTAATAATACATTTTAGAGTAGAAACGCTAAGATGGCAGTTTTCCCCCTCTTTTCCTCTCCTGCATTTTCTCTCTCTCTCTCACCCCATTCTATCTTCCCCCCTCTGTCTCTCTCTTACTCTCCTTACCTCCATCTCTTTGACAGACATGGGCTGTTTTTGCCATTAATCACCCAGGACTCAGCATGGCGGAGCTGGAGGGTTGGAGGCTGGAGAGGGGTTTGGGCAAATCAAATCAAATCTTACTGGTCGCATACACATATTTAGCAGATGTTATTGCAGGAGTAGCGAAATGCCTGTGTTCCTAGCTCCAACAGTGCAGTAGTATCTAACAATACACAACAATACACACATCTAAAAGTAAAATAAATATTAGGATGATCAATGTCAGAGTCCGGAATATAAATATAGATGTATATGATGGGATGTATAGACATTATGGACAGTATATGGATAGAATATGTAGTATATCTGTAGAATACGTAGGGTAGAATGCTATATTTACAGCAATAGTTAAATAGAATAGGCCTTGACTAGAATACAGTATATGCATATGAAATGGGTAAAACAGCCAACCTTATTAAAGTGACCAGTGTTCCATGTCTATGTACATGGGCCACCAGCCCCTAAGGTGCAGGGTTTGAGTAACCAGGAGGTCGCCGACTAGTGACTGTGTCTAAAGTTCAGGGCGTGGCACTGGGTGGAGGCCGGCTAGTGGTGACTATTTAACAGTCTGATGGCCTTGAGATCGAAGCTGTTTTTCAGTCTCTCGATCCCCGCTTTCATGCACCTGTACTGACCTCGCCTTCTGGATGGTAGCAGGATGAACAGGTCTGGGCTGAGGTCCTTGATGATCTTCTTGGCCTTCCTGTGACACCGGGTACTGTAGATGTCCTGGAGAGCAGGAAGTGTGCCCCTGGTGATGCGTTGGGCTGACCACACCACCCTCTAGGGAGCGCTGCGGTTGTGGACGGTGCAGTTATCGTGCCAGGCGGTAATACAGTCTGACAGGATCCTCTTAATGGTGCATATGTAGACGTCTGTGAGGGTCTTAGTGGTCAAGCTGAATTTCTGCGGTGGGGGTCAGACGGGGGTGGTGGGGGCTGAGGGGCTTTGGGTCTTATTCTATTTCTCAAAGCACAGACATCTGTGACAATTCATGCAACTAAAAGGTGAAAATCGTGTGAATAAATGTTGTAAGGCTTTGGATGGAGCTAAGATGCTGAGACGACAGAGGTAGACACGGATGGAGGTGGAGATGGAGAGAGAGCCTGCCGAGATAGAGAAGAGGAAGACAGGGTGGAGAATGAATCAAGGGACCCTGGGGGAACAGATGACTTCACCAGAGAAAGAGAGGGGAGATGGAGGTTAAGGGAGAAAAGGGGGGATGGATTGAAGTTAGGAAGAAAAGAGGGGAAAGATTGAGGTTAGGAAGAAAAGATGGGATAGATTGAGGTTAGGGAGCCTGTGCTGTGCAGGAGACAGTCTGAATAAAGCAATAGGCTCTTTGAAAGATGTTCTTTCCAGCACTACTATACAAGCAATCTGTGAATGCAATGACTCATAGGGTGTCATCTGCAGTCATCATCCAGAGGTGACAGATAAGGTTAGAAAGTTCATGTGAAACGATTTTAGGACCATGTGACTTTGCCTAACTCTACAGGTATGTATTCATAAAGCGCCTCAGAGTAGGAGTACGAACTAGGATCAGGTCCCCGTGTCCATGTAATCATATTAATCATTATTTAAAAGGCAAAATTTATCCTAGATCATAACTCCTACTGTGATGTGCTTCATGAATACGGGCCCAGTGACAATACCAGTCATGTCAGCCATTCTAGGTTCAGATAGTTGTTCGACACAGATAGTTGTTCCCTCCCGCTTGCCTCCAGTCCCCTACCATTCTCCTGTCCCCCCCCTTCCCTCCAGTCCCCTACCATTCTCCTGTCCCCCCTTCCCTCCAGTCCCCTACCATTCTCCTGTCCCTCCCCCTTCCCTCCAGTTCCCTACCATTCTCCTATCCCTCCCCCTTCCCTCCAGTCCCCTACCATTCTCCTGTCCCTCCCCCTTCGCTCCAGTCCCCTACCATTCTCCTGTCCCTCCCCCTTCGCTCCAGTCCCCTACCATTCTCCTGTCCCCCCCTTCCCTCCAGTCCCCTACCATTCTCCTATCCCTCCCCCTTCCCTCCAGTCCCCTACCATTCTCCTGTCCCTCCCCCTTCCCTCCAGTCCCCTACCATTCTCCTATCCCTCCCCCTTCCCTCCAGTCCCCTACCATTCTCCTGTCCCTCCCCCTTCGCTCCAGTCCCCTACCATTCTCCTGTCCCTCCCCCTTCGCTCCAGTCCCCTACCATTCTCCTGTCCCCCCCTTCCCTCCAGTCCCCTACCATTCTCCTATCCCTCCCCCTTCCCTCCAGTCCCCTACCATTCTCCTGTCCCTCCCCCTTCCCTCCAGTCCCCTACCATTCTCCTATCCCTCCCCCTTCCCTCCAGTCCCCTACCATTCTCCTGTCCCTCCCCTTCCCTCCAGTCCCCTATCATTCTCCTGTCCCTCCCCCTTCTCTCTGGCTCTTCAGCCCACAATCTAGCCCTGCCTTCCAGATCTCATTGTTGTGTCTGTGTCGGAGACCCCAGGCCCACCTAACCCTAAACAGCCTTGCCATGCTATTGGGTTAGCTTTTGAGCACCACATTGATCACATTAATGAAAATGACCATCTAGAGAGGAAGGAGGAAAGGGAAGCCATTGTCCCAAATGGCACCCTGTTTCCTATGTAAAGACTACATTTGACTAGAGCCCATTGGACCCTGGTCAAAAATAGTGCACTATATAGAGAATAGAGTCCCATTTGAGACATCTAAAGTGTTAACTAACAGAATTTCAACTAACCACGCCAGCCGTTGCTAATATGTTGGCTGGAGCCACTATGTTAGTAGTAGTATTGGCAGTGGGACTGCTGGAGTGTTCTGTCTGGGTTATAGTAATGCTCCATTCTCACAACACTGTCTGACCGTCTAATTCATAAAATAGGGAAATGGTCGTTGAATTATATGGCTGAATACAAAAGGGATTTGTGGCAGTGGAGTACTACTATACAGTGTGTTTAGACTAGCAGACCGTTAGCAGCAGCAGCAAGCAAGGCAATGCTGTGTCCCAAATTACACCCTATTCTTTACATAGTGCACTACTTTTGACCAAAACCCCATGGGTTACATCGTCGTCACTCTGGCTAAACTGTTTCCAGCGGTTGTCCTCCATTTCCAGTTTGCCAGCCAGAGCCTGTCTCACACCTGCAGATTATGGCAGAGTTCCAGACTCATAGGGACTGGAACAATCAGAACAACAGAACAACAGTAGTTAGAGAAGTAACCACGGTCCCTCTCCCCTCGACGTGTGAGTCTCTCTCTCTCTCTCTCTCTCTCTCTCTCTCTCTCTCTCTCTCTCTCTCTCTCTCCCTGTCTCCCTCTCTCTCTCTCTCTCCCTGTCTCCCTCTCTCTCTCTCTCTCTCCCTGTCTCCCTCTCTCTCTCTCTCTCCCTGTCTCCCTCTCTCTCTCTCTCTCTCTCTCTCTCTCTCTCTCTTTCCCCATCTCCCTCTCTCTCTCTCTCTCTCTCTCTCTCCGTCTCCCTCTCCCTGTCTCTCTCCCTCTCCCTGTCTCTCTCTCTCTCTCTCTCCCTGACTCTTTCTCTTTTTCTCTCTCTCTCTCTGTCTCTCTGTCTCTGTCTTCCATTACCGTGGCTGGATATGTAAACATTTTATATAATAGCTAGCCTGTTGGAGTGTGTATTAGGACACAGTATCTGTCTGTCTACAAGTTAACGATACAAAGACTGCCATTGTGTCCAGCACATCTTCATCATCAGCGCTGTGGCTGAATGGCTGGGTGACCCTGGGGGTGTTAGAGGCTCCTCTGTCAGGAGGTGTTAGAGGTGATTAAACCACTAGTCTGAGGAAAGAGACTGGCAGGTGGGCTATAGCAGTCAGTATGGGGGAGAGGAGTCCCTATGGACCATGGAACTAGATCTCCTACTGTGTGTGTGTGGTGGTGGGGGGTGTGGTGATGTTTTTACAGATTGCTTGTGACAATAAAAAAATATTGTATATTGAGAAATAGTGTGGCGGTGCTTTCACTAGAGTGAAAGCAGGAAGCATAGGAACTGAGAAGTGGTCTGTGGTCCCCACCTGCGGAACCACTCCTTTATTGTGGGTGTCTTGCTAATTGCCTATAATTTCCACCTGTTGTCTATTCCATTTGCACAACAGCATGTGAAATTGATTGTTAATCAGTGTTGCTTCCTAAGTGGACAGTTTGATTTCACAGAAGTGTGATTGACTTGGAGTTACATTGTGTTGTTTAAGTGTTCCCTTTATTTTTTTGAGCAGTGTAGTTTCCAGCTAGCTACGTTCAGGACAGCTACTAGTTTCCAGCTAGCTACCTTCAGGACAGGTAATAGTTCCCAGCTAGCTACCTTCAGGACAGGTAATAGTTTCCAGCTAGCTACCTTCAGGACAGGTAATAGTTCCCAGCTAGCTACCTTCAGGACAGGTAATAGTTTCCAGCTAGCTACCTTCAGGACAGATAATAGTTCCCAGCTAGCTACCTTCAGGACAGGTAATAGTTTCCAGCTAGCTACCTTCAGGACAGGTAATAGTTTCCAGCTAGCTACCTTCAGGACAGGTAATAGTTCCCAGCTAGCTACCTTCAGGACAGGTAATAGTTTCCAGCTAGCTACGTCCAGGACAGGTAATAGTTCCCAGCTAGCTACCTTCAGGACAGGTAATAGTTTCCAGCTAGCTACCTTCAGGACAGGTAATAGTTTCCAGCTAGCTACGTTCAGGACAGGTAATAGTTTCCAGCTAGCTACGTTCAGGACAGAGGAGGTCAGAATAATCTGGTCACATTGTTTCTGCCACCTGCATAGCCCATTAGCCCTGCAGCTGTCAATCTGAGCAGGAGATTGTGTGTTCAAACAGCTGCCAATGACAAATTGACAATGCTTTCCTGTATTGTAGCCTAGTGGTTAGAGTGTTGGGCCAGTAACCAAAAGGTTGCTAGATCGAATCTGTCGTTCTGCCCCTGAACAAGGCAGTTAACCTACTATTCCCACATTTCAGTTGAATGTATTCAGTTGTGCAACTGACCAGGTATCCCCTTTTCCCCTTTTAAGGCAATTCAATGCTTCTCATGTTCTCTCTCTCTCTCTCTCTCTCTCTCTCTCTCTCTCTCTCTCTCTCTCTCATTCATACATGTGCATACATGCTTTCTATTACAATAGAGCATTGCGTGGGCCTCAACATAATCACCAAAGCGAAGGCTTTGCAAGATAAGGGACACGCCAAATAAAATGCAATCAGTGTGAGTGAATGTGTGGTCGTAAATTTGTGGTTCAGAATGTCCCTCTTTGAGGTTCTTAAGTCTTCATTGAATTTGGGCAAAGCATGAAATTCACTTCATTTTCTTTAGTTGATTAGAAAGAAGTTGTTGTGTGTGTGTGCATGGTGGCATGTGTGTGTGTGTGCGTGTGCTAAGCATTTCAGCAGTTTTTCCTACAGTCTCCCCTAGGCACACACACACGTCCATGAACCTGCTCTCTGGAGTTATCGATACATCTAGAAAAGTGTTATCAATACATCTGGAACACTGGAACATGCCCTAAGAACAAGCAGCACTCTGATGCAACCACTTTAATGGTCATTTGATCATGTGCTGTATTGCTTCTTGTCGAGAGCAGCGTACATTCTGTTCAGGGTTGTGTTACACATTTCTCGTTGCCCAAGTGCACCTCTGGAACACAGTCAGAGAGTGAATACCATGGAGAGTTGAAGAGAAATAAGACAGAGAGAGAGAGTTGAGGAGAAATAAGACCGAAAGAGAGAGCGAGTTGAGGAGAAATAAGACCGAAAGAGAGAGAGAGAGTTGAGGAGAAATAAGACAGAAAGAGAGAGAGAGAGAGTTGAGGAGAAATAAGACAGAAAGAGAGAGAGAGTTGAGGAGAAATAAGACAGAAAGAGAGAGAGAGTTGAGGAGAAATAAGACAGAAAGAGAGAGAGAGTTAAGCAGAGTTATTGTATTCCAGTATAACAACACCAGCTGGGTTGTTAGAAACAGATCACAGTAGGATGTTTGAGTGTAAGTCCATGCTATTTCCCGGATTTTAGAAATTGGTGCTTTTTACACTTTAACATTTTTAAAACGAACATTGTGTGGTGTCTAAATCCCAGATATAGTGTCTAAATCCCAGATGTAGTGTCTAAATCACAAATGGCACCCTATTCCCTACATAGTGCACTATATCTGACCAGAACTCTGGTCATTCTATAAGTCGTTTATTTAAAAAAAACATGTTTTAAACCTTTATTTAACTAGGCAAAGTCAGTTAAGAACTAATTGTTATTTACAATGACGGCCTACCAAAAGGCAAAATGCCTCCTGGGGGACGGGGGCTGGGATTAAAAATACCAAAATAAATCAAATATAGATATAGGACAAAACACATTATGACAAGAGATACAACACAACACTATAGGGAATAGCGTGCCATTTGGGATGCAACCAGTG
>NC_034188.2:62291100-62331100 GCF_002021735.2 Oncorhynchus kisutch | reverse complement strand
ATTAATTCTGCCATCAAAGATCTTCCGGAATGTCTCATTAACTCAGACTCCACTGAGTCCTGCCTTAATCAAACTCCCCATTATAGCACAAAACAAAGAGCATCTAATGTACAGCCAGGCCAAGTCAGTCGCTAGTCAGCCAAAAGGTCTTAAAGTCAACTCAAGGTTGTGTCCCTAATGGCACCCTATTCTCTATATTGTGCACTACTTTTGACCAGTGTGCACTACAGGTAAAAAGGGTGCCATTTGGGACGCACCCTAAAGCCGTGAGACGTCTGGTTGGCGAAATGTGTTTTACAACAGCTCTGACCTGTGACCTCCAACACAAAGGCCACACAGCAGGGAGAGAATAGCACGGCCACATATAACAGCCAGATTTGATCTCCCATATAAACAGTTGTTTGCGTTCAGCTATCAAGGAAACGGACAGGAAAGAACTGGGTTTTCCTTGGGAACTATACTGTCTATGGTGAGTCGGCAACGTTATACTGAAATAAAGTCAGATGTTTTTCACTATGATGGAAAGGGACAGGGAATGTTTCTCTGTGGCTTTGGATTTATTGTTGTAATATGTCTCCCTCCCTCCCTCCATACCTCCCTCCCTCCATACCTCCCCCCCACCTCCCTGTCTTCTGCACATTGACATCCAATCAGAAGTCTGAAACCAGAACAAGATGTCTAAAGCTGTCACAGCAGGCCACACTTGATCAGAGATACATTCTCTGTATTGTACGTCGTTATGGGCACAGAAACACGAAGGGAACTGGCAGACTGTGGTATTATCATAGCTGGTTAATCATTTATAATCTACCTATTAGCCCAGCATCTTCAGCATTGAAGTGTCTGAGTCATCATTCAGTGCACTCTAACCCCTCCTATAGAATGCTGAGGCTGAGAGAACACAACCCCAGTGAGACCAGGCTCCTAAACTATGTGTCAGCTACAGTCAGCTATAGTGTCAGGCAGCAGAGCACTGACAAGGGAGAGATGCTGCTTGGATGGGAAGTAAAATACAACTTAGACATCAGTGAATTGGTTGAATGTCCTGATATAAATCTTGTTGATGAAGTACTGGGTTGGCTATTATTATTCTATATCAGTGTGACAGTGTTGTAACTCGGTTGGACACGAGGTAGTCTCCCTGACAGACATTCATACTTTACAATATCAACCTACAATTGACATGAAATCTGTGTCTTAACTGGCACTTTAGTCCCTACATAGTTCGCTATTGTTGACCTGAGCCGTATGGGTCCTGGTCAAAACTAGTGGACTACACAGGGAATAGGGGTATCATTTTGGACATAGTTGAAGGCTAATGAGAATAGTCACGAGGAGATTAGGCTTGGTTGTGGACAACAGGTGTCTTCTTCATCAGCCGTTTAATTATCACCCCCCCCCTCCCCAGTGTCACAGCCCCTCTCAGTGTTCTAGGGGACATGACCTGGCCAAAGCCCCCCAGTCTGGTTATGCACTCTGCCTTTGTTTATTATGACACTGAAGCCCCTCTGTGAGGAGAGAAGGAACAGTGGTGCTGGCTGTGTGTGCTCCGCTCTAATAGTGAGGAGATTGAGTATGTGTCTCTGTCTGTCCTGTCTGTCCTGTCTGTCCTGTCTGTCCGTCTGTCTGTCTGTCTTTTTCTCTTTTTCTCTATCTATCCTCTCTCCTCTCTCTCCTCTCTCTCCTCTCTCTCCTCTCTCTTCTCTCTCTCAATTCAAAGGACTTTATTGGCACAACATATGTTTCTTTCTCTATCTCTATCCCTCTCTCTCCCTCTCAATTCAATTCAATTCAATTCAAGGGCTTTATTGGCATGGGAAACATGTGTTAACATTGCCAAAGCAAGTGAGGTAGATAATATATAAAGTGACTCTCTCTCTCTCTCTCTCCCTCTCTCTTTCTCTCTCTCTCTCTCTCTCTCTCAATTCAAAGGACTTTATTGGGACAACATATGTTACTCTCTCTCTCTCTCTGGTCTTGCTCCTGGTGGTCTCCGCTAGACCCCCCTCCTCCGCGCCCCACCTCCTCTAGATGAAATATAATCCCCTTGAGGACCAAACTGATCTCAAGCTGATCTCCTTATCGTTTTTCTCAATATGCTCTCTCTCTTTCTTTCTTTCTTTCTTTCTTTCTCTCTTTCTCTCTCTCGCTCGCTCTCTCTCTCTCCTCAAAGACCCTACCATGTGACAGCAGAATCTTTAACCCACCAAATGATCTGAAGTTCTAACTGGCCAGTGTTCTGGTCCAGAGTTCTACAGATCCCATGATTCTGACATGAATCCTCTCCCCTCCCCTTCTTTGGTTGGTCAGACTTTGTGGTAGTTTCACTTTTTCCACCATTAACACTTCCACAGGCCAGGGAGCTCTGGGTTTCTGTAGAAAGCCAGTCTAATCCATCATTAGCCTGAATAAAGGAGTTGAGTAAAACACTGCCTGGGCTTGTAGGACAGCTAAAGCTAGGATGTATGTGGTCCAACATGATTAAGGGATAGGGATTGTATAGCATTTTTCAAACTTTTCTTCAATGTATACTATATACTGTAGACAACACATGGGTATCATGCCTTCAGCAATGTGTCCTTATATAGCTCTCTCCTGGCTTCAGTCCATGGACTAGTGGGCTTTGTATAGCCAGATAGCATCTGAGATCCTATGTATGTATACAGTACCATAGATGCCATTCATCACAGATAGACTCCCTCCCAGTGTTGGGTGCCATTTGGGACAACACAGACAGTGTTCGTTTGGTCTGTAGTCTAGTCCATGTGGGACTGGGATTGAGACAGGCTGGCTGTCAGCAGGAAAAGTCTGTAGTCTAGTCCGTGTGGGACTGTGACAGGCTGGCTGTCAGCAGGAAATGTCTGTAGTCTAGTCCGTGTGGGACTGAGACAGGCTGGCTGTCAGCAGGAAAAGTCTGTAGTCTATTCCGTGTGGGACTGAGACAGGCTGGCTGTCAGCAGGAAAAGTCTGTAGTCTAGTCCGTGTGGGACTGAAAAGTCTGTAGTCTAGTCCGTGTGGGACTGAGACAGGCTGGCTGTCAGCAGGAAAAGTCTGTAGTCTAGTCCGTGTGGGACTGTGACAGGCTGGCTGTCAGCAGGAAAAGTCTGTAGTCTATTCCGTGTGGGACTGAGACAGGCTGGCTGTCAGCAGGAAAAGTCTGTAGTCTAGTCCGTGTGGGACTGTGACAGGCTGGCTGTCAGCAGGAAAAGTCTGTAGTCTAGTCCGTGTGGGACTGTGACAGGCTGGCTGTCAGCAGGAAAAGTCTGTAGTCTAGTCCGTGTGGGACTGTGACAGGCTGGCTGTCAGCAGGAAAGGTCTGTAGTCTAGTCCGTGTGGGACTGTGACAGGCTGGCTGTCAGCAGGAAAAGTCTGTAGTCTAGTCCGTGTGGGACTGTGACAGGCTGGCTGTCAGCAGGAAAAGGGAAATATTTTGTAGCTGGTGGTGAAGTCCTGTAAGACTACTATACTTTTCTACACACACACACACACACACACACACACACTCACACTCACACTCACACTCACACTCACACTCACACTCACACTCACACTCACACTCACACACACACACACATAACTGGGAACGTGGGCTTGGATGATAAAAATAGTTTTCTCTGACTCAAGCTTTACTTCTCACCCTCTTTTCTTCTCTTGTATTTTCCTCTTCCTCATGTTGGAACTCCTCTTCAGTTTACTCTGTAGTCTGAACATACACTGTACCTCTATTCCGCCCCCGAAGAGCACTTTGAAGATGTGACTGACTAGATTTCCTAGTCTCCTGCAGTACTCAGACAAATACAAGACTCCTCCAATTCTGAGTGGTTTGCAGGTGTTATGCCTACATGAAGTTTTGCATTGAGATTTTAACAGAAAATATCATTTAATCATGAACACATAAACGGTCATATCTTAAAAACAGAACTGGGGGCTACCAATTATGACCATGTGGTTTCAGTAATGATAATGTAGTAATGGTCATGTAGTAATGTATTAATGGTCATGTATTTTCTGCAGTGCTGTTGGTGTCTTCATTATCACCGTCATACATGTCCTCATTATCACCGTCATACATGTCCTCATTATCACTGTCATACATGTTCTCATTATCACCTTCATACTGGCCTCATTATCACCTTCATTCATGTTCTCATTATCACCTTCATTCATGTTCTCATTATCACCTTCATACATGTCTTCATTATCACCTTCATACATGTCCTCATTATCACCTTCATTCATGTTCTCATTATCACCTTCATACATGTCTTCATCATCACCTTCATACATGTCTTCATTATCACCTTCATACATGTCCTCATTATCACCTTCATTCATGTTCTCATTATCACCTTCATACATGTCTTCATCATCACCTTCATACATGTCCTCCAGCTGTTACTATCAACTCCTACATTTCCAGCTTTTACGTTACTGTGAATTTGTATCCTAGAAAACAACTCCTTGTACACAGGGAGTAATTCGTGTCCATATTTACCCTGTTATATAGCCCCTGGTCTAAAGACATGTACATATGATAGTGGAATAATACATTCAAACACCTTGTACAGCAGTTCCAGCCCATGTTTCAGAGACATACTATATGTCATGCTTATACAATGATCATAGGTACCAGTCAATCTAGAGACCTTTGTGAACCTTTTGGACCATTTCCCTTTGTGTATTTAGATTTCATCTCTTAAGCTCAGTTCTCAGACTGTAGTTCCTTTATTGGTGATGTGTGTATGGGTTGTTTTATTAAGTGAATCTTTCTACACTTTTCTCTTAGCTCCACCCCCTCCATGCATATACAGAGTCAGTGACCTCTTCAAAGTAAATGTTAGTCTTTCCCCTCTCTTCCTTGTTAGGTAGCACGAACAGAGCTAGCCTGAGAAGGGGAGAAGCTGAATGGAGTGTGTTCTCTTTTCTCTCCTCCTCTCGCCCTCTTCCTCTCTTTATCTCCTTCTTCTCGTCACCACTCACTTAATCCCCGGGACTTAATTATCCATCATCCCCTAGTTTAAACAGCCCAACATCTCTCTTTGATCTGATTAAGGTCCAATGACGTCTCTCCTCTGATCCACCCCTCTCTGACCCTTGACCTCTACCTCGCCCCCTCCCTTCCCCCTTCCTCTCATCTACCACCCACCCGGACCCCTAATGAAATCTCAATATGGCTGCTGCTCCTGCTGGTGCTGCTGCTATCTCCAGTACTACAGGCCTTGGATGTAGCTCCTTCCATCCAGCCTATAGAAATACACTGACAGTTTTATATCAGGACACGGGCCCTGCAAAATCCTGAACCCTTCAGAAGTTCAGCCAACAAAGCAGCCAGACACGAGGTACCCAGGCTGCTAGTCATGTAACAGGTGCATCAAAGGAGTATGGTTGTACTTCCGCTTCTGATATGAAGACCATATGAACAGTCAAGAAATGGCTGATAGCTTTATTACGTCAAGGAAGATCTTCCAACTGTGTTATCACTTTATTGCCTTATGGTATTGTGGTAACAACAGCACATAAAGAACATCATACAGAGAGAGAAAGAGTAGAGGGAAAGAAAGAGAGAGAAAGAGAAAAAGAAAGAAAGAGTAGAGGGAAAGGGAAGGAAAGTGTGACCTTTCTGGAATGTGGTTTCCTTTTCCCCATCCCAGAGAAGATGCATCTGCCATGCCTCACCTTTGACCTCTTAGTTCCCTACCAACATCCCAAGCCATGCCCGCAGAGCATGTGCAGCGTTTATGGACATATTCAATCTCTCCATATTCCAGTCTGTTGTCCCTACTTGCTTCAAGATGTCCACCATTATAGACTACAGAGAAAGCACACCCCTATCCACATTGATGGGACCGCAGTGGAGAGGGTCAAAAGCTTCAGGTTCCTCGGTGTGCACATCACTGACGACCTGAAATGGTCCCTTCACACACACAGTGTTGTGAAGAAGGCGCTGCAGTGCCTCTTCAAACTCAGGAGGCTGAAGAAATCACAAACTTCTACAGATGCACCATTGAGAGCATCCTGTCGGGCTGTATCCGTGCCTGGTATGGCAATTGCACTGTCCGCAACTGCAGGGCTCCCCAGAGGGTGGTGTGGTCAGCCCAACGCATCACCGGGGGCACACTGCCTGCCCTCCAGGACATCTACAGTACCCGGTGTCACAGGAAGGCCAAGAAGATCATCAAGGACCTCAGTCTCCCGAGCCACGGCCTGTTCACCCCGCTACCATCTAGAAGGCAGAGACAGTACAGGTGCATCAAAGCTGAGATTGAGAGACTGAAAAACAGCTTCTATCTCCAGGCCATCAGACTGTTAAACAGTCACCACTAGCTGGCCTCCGCACAATACCATGCACTGAATCTTAGTCACTGTTACTAGTTGGCTACCACACGGTTTTCTACCCTACATCTTAGAGACTGCTGCCTAATGTACATACAGTCATTGAACACTCGTCACTTTAATGGGGTGGCAAGTAGCCTAGAGCGTTGGGCCAGTAGAGAGTTGGGCCAGTAACCGAAAGGTTGCTAGATCGAATCCCCGAGCTGACAAGGTAAAAATCTGTCATTCTGCCCCTGAACAAGGCAGTTAACCCACTGTTCCTAGACCGTCATTGTAAATAAGAATTTGTTCTTAACTGACTTGCCTAGTTAAATAAATAAAATAATCTCGCATTCTTCATTCCCTCTCCTATCAGGTGACCTCCTTCCCCCTCTCCTGTCAGGGGACCTTCTTTCCCCCTCTCCTGTCAGGTGACCTTCTTTCCCCCTCCAGCTTTATTCCCTTTCCTGTCAGGTGACCTCTTTCCCCTTCCCCCTCTCCATCTTTATTCCCGTTCTTGTCAGGTGACCTCCTTCCCCTTCCCCCTCTCCATCTTTATTCCCTCTCCTATCAGGTGACATCCTTCCCCCTCTCCATCTTTATTCCCTTTCCTTTCAGGTGACCTCCTTCCCTCTCCACCTTTATTCCCTCTCCTATCAGGTGACCTTCTTCCCCCTCTCCATCTTTATTCCCTTTCCTGTCAGGTGACCTCCTTCCCCTTCCCCCTCTCCATCTTTATTCCCTTTCCTTTCAGGTGACCTCCTTCCCCCCCTCCATCTTTATTCCCTTTCCTTTCAGGTGACCTCCTTCCCCCCTCCATCTTTATTCCCTTTCCTTTCAGGTGACCTCCTTCCCCTTCCCCCTCTCCATCTTTATTCCCTTTCCTGTCAGGTGTTCTCCTTCCCCTTCCCCCTCTCCATCTTTATTCCCTTTCCTTTCAGGTGACCTCCTTCCCCCCCTCCATCTTTATTCCCTTTCCTGTCAGGTGACCTCCTTCCCCCTCTCCATCTTTATTCCCTTTCCTTTCAGGTGTCCTCCTTCCCCCTCTCCACCTTTATTCCCTCTCCTATCAGGTGACCTTGTTCCCCCTCTCCATCTTTATTCCCTTTCCTGTCAGGTGACCTCCTTCCCCTTCCCCCTCTCCATCTTTATTCCCTCTCCTATCAGGTGACCTCCTTCCCCCTCTCCATCTTTATTCCCTTTCCTTTCAGGTGACCTCCTTCCCCTTCCCCCTCTCCATCTTTATTCCCTTTCCTGTCAGGTGCCCTCCTTCCCCTTCCCCCTCTCCATCTTTATTCCCTTTCCTTTCAGGTGTCCTCCTTCCCCCTCTCCATCTTTATTCCCTTTCCTGTCAGGTGACCCCCTTCCCCCTCTCCATCTTTATTCCCTTTCCTTTCAGGTGACCTTCTTCCCCCTCTCCATCTTTATTCCCTTTCCTGTCAGGTGACCTCCTTCCCCTTCCCCCTCTCCATCTTTATTCCCTTTCCTTTCAGGTGACCTCCTTCCCCCTCTCCATCTTTATTCCCTCTCCTGTCAGGTGACCTCCTTCCCCCTCTCCATCTTTATTCCCTTTCCTTTCAGGTGACCTCCTTCCCCCTCTCCATCTTTATTCCCTCTCCTGTCAGGTTACCTCCTTCCCCCTCCCCCTCTCCATCTTTATTCCCTTTCCTTTCAGGTGACCTCCTTCCCCCTCTCCATCTTTATTCCCTCTCCTATCAGGTGACCTCCTTCCCCCTCTCCATCTTTATTCCCTTTCCTGTCAGGTGACCTCCTTCCCCCTCTCCATCTTTATTCCCTTTCCTATCAGGTGATCTTCTTCCCCCTCTCCATCTTTATTCCCTTTCCTTTCAGGTGACCTCCTTCCCCCTCTCCATCTTTATTCCCTTTCCTGTCAGGTGACCTCCTTCCCCTTCCCCCTCTCCATCTTTATTCCCTTTCCTGTCAGGTGACCTCCTTCCCCTTCCCCCTCTCCATCTTTATTCTCTTTCCTGTCAGGTGACCTCCTTCCCCTTCCCCCTCTCCATCTTTATTCCCTTTCCTTTCAGGTGACCTCCTTCCCCCTCTCCATCTTTATTCCCTTTCCTGTCAGGTGACCTCCTTCCCCTTCCCCCTCTCCATCTTTATTCCCTTTCCTGTCAGGTGACCTCCTTCCCCTTCCCCCTCTCCATCTTTATTCTCTTTCCTGTCAGGTGACCTCCTTCCCCTTCCCCCTCTCCATCTTTATTCCCTTTCCTTTCAGGTGACCTCCTTCCCCCTCTCCATCTTTATTCCCTCTCCTATCAGGTGACCTCCTTCCCCCTCTCCATCTTTATTCTCTTTCCTTTCAGGTGACCTCCTTCCCCCTCTCCATCTTTATTCCCTCTCCTATCAGGTGACCTCCTTCCCCCTCTCCATCTCTATTCCCTCTCCTATCAGGTTGACCTCCTTCCCCCTCTCCGTCTTTATTCCCTCTCCTATCAGGTGACCTCCTTCCCCTTCCCCCTCTCCATCTTTATTCCCTTTCCTATCAGGTGTTCTCCTTCCCCCTCTCCATCTTTATTCCCTTTCCTTTCAGGTGACCTCCTTCCCCCTCTCCATCTTTATTCCCTCTCCTATCAGGTGACCTTCTTCCCACTCCTACATGGTGAACTCTCTGTCTGTTAGTCAGTTTGTCTGTTAGATATTGGTCACCTGACAGACAAACTGACTCTCCTCTCCTATCAGAAACAGAGGCTGGAAAATACAGTCAGTTTGTCTGTCAGTTGACCCTGGTTTACCCTGGGTAATGTTTCCCCAGTGCCATCTGTGGTAACTGATATAGTCCCTAGAGACGGGAGTCACCACGTTCCTCACCCAGCAACACAGGTCACTCCTGAGGCCCAGGAATCTCTCTTTTGGGAATGTCAGCATTTACCCATTAAATGTGTACGCTCCAAATGTCACCCTCTATCCCCTATGTAGTGCACTACTTTTGGTCAGGGCCCCATTGGGGTGGGATGCAGCCACTGTCTCACATGTCATTATTAACCTGGGTTAGGGAAAGGGTGCTCTGTCTTAAAATGGTATCATGAATTACTCCATCACTTGCAAATTGTCTAGACCAATATGCATTACAATACGTCATTTGTGATATTGTACAAAGGCGAGCACAGAGACAAAAACTGAGATAAAGGCTTGAACCATGTGGATGGTTTCACCCCCTAGACTGATGTGTTTCTAGGCAGACAGACATGGTGTCATCTGAGGTGGGATTCAATCTGTGCTGCCACGCTGCTCTAATTCAATAAGACAACCATTAGGCAGATTGGAGAAGTCCCTCGGGATTGTGTGTGTGTGTGTGTGTGTGTGTGTGGAGGTGAGTAAGGAGTATATGGATGTTTGTGTGTTTTCATAAGGATCTAAGTGCGGTAGTCTTTCTCCAGTCTAATATAACTCCATGCAGATACTCTGTGGTTCCTGGTTTACCATGGGTTAGCATTGCTTGTAGGTCCATTCCTGCAGGAAATTGTTTTTCTTTGAAGTCTTGAGGAATGGAATCCTTCCCTTTATGACTTTTGGTCTCATAACCATTCTTCTCAGAAAGCAGAAACCAGCAGTGGATCCTCTCTGTGGTTCTCTTCTATCATTGTTCATGTTATTGTGATCAGTTTCCTGTGATAGATCTGTTTTATATCATGCTTTAAGCTGAAGGAGAATGTCAAGTATTCTATGAAATATAAAACTAGCAGCCGTTTCTATCCCCGCTACTTCAAAAGACTCGACAGAATGTCTCAAGATTCATGATATACATTATCAGTGGTCCCCTGTGGGTAATGGATCTGAGAATAACCATACTGTTCTGATTCATGATATACATTATCAGTGGTCCCCTGTGGGTAATGGATCTGAGAATAACCATACTGTTCTTATTCATGATATACATTATCAGTGGTCCCCTGTGGGTAATGGATCTGAGAATAACCATACTGTTCTGATTCATGATATACATTATCAGTGGTCCCCTGTGGGTAATGGATCTGAGAATAACCATACTGTTCTGATTCATGATCTACATTATCAGTGGTCCCCTGTGGGTAATGGATCTGAGATTAACTACACTGTTCTGATTCATGATCTACATTACCAGTGGTCCCCAGTGGATAATGGATCTGAGAATAACCATACTGTTCTGATTCATGATCTACATTATCAGTGGTCCCCTGTGGGTAATGGATCTGAGAATAACCATACTGTTCTGATTCATGATCTACATGATCTGCAATGTGTTAGGTATCTGAGGTTAACAATAACCATGTTGTTTTGATTTCTGTTCTGTTTGAACAGTGTAGCGTATCTCTTTAACTGTTACAATAGCATCAACAGGCCAGTCAGCTAGCTAAGACCCATGTTGGAGGTGATGAGTGGAGGGAGATAAGGAGATGATGACTCGTTCACACAGACTGTTGGACTGGATGTGTGTTTCAATAGTTATAATGTGTCTCAGCTGTTTGTGTGTGTGTGTGTGTGCGTGCATGCTTTTGTTTGTCTGTACATTTGTGTGTGTGTGTGTGTGTCTGCGTACATACCTTTGTTTGTCTGTACTTGTGTGCATGTCACATTGGCCACGGCAGCAGTGTATCCAATATCTACAGTATACAGTGCTCCATCACCACAGAGTATCGTATTGTATGATATTACTACATCTTGTCTTTAAGCTGCAGTCACTGGGTGCATCCCACATGGCACCTTATTCCCTATAAAGTGCACTTCTTTTAACTGGAACTGGTCAAAGGTAGTGCACTATAAAGGTAATAGGGTGCCATTTGGGACAAAGCCCATGTCCAATAAAGAGATGACTTCATGCGGTCTGTTTAATGATCATCTGTGGTTCTGGGAGGAACTATTACCTCAAGGCTTGACCTTAGTACAGTCTTTAATTACTAACCCAGAACAACATGAAGGGTAGAAATGCATACTGAACTGGCAACATGAAGTAGGGGGAAAATGCATACTGACCTGGCAACATGAAGTAGAAGGGAAATACACACTGAACTGGCAACATGAAGTAGAAGGGAAATGCACACTGAACTGGCAACATGAAGTAGAAGGGAAATGCACACTGAACTGGCAACATGAAGTAGGGGGGAAATACACACTGACCTGGCAACATGAAGTAGAAGGGAAATGCACACTGAACTGGCAACATGAAGTAGAAGGGAAATGCACACTGAACTGGCAACATGAAGTAGGGGGGAACATAAAGACTGGACTGGCAACACGAATTGAGGGGGGGTAGAATAACGACTGAACTGGCAACATGAAGGAGGGAGGAAACCAGACTGAACTGGCAACATGAAGTAGGGGGGAACATAAAGACTGAACTGGCAACATGAATTGAGGGGGGGTAGAATAACGACTGAACTGGCAACATGAAGGAGGGAGGAAACCAGACTGAACTGGCAACATGAAGTAGGGGGGAACATAAAGACTGAACTGGCAACATGATGCAGGAGGGGAACTACAGACTGAACTGGCAACATGATGTAGGAGGGGAACTACAGACTGAACTGGCAACATGATGTAGGAGGGGAACTACAGACTGAACTGGCAACATGATGTAGGAGGGGAACGACAGACTGAACTGGCAACATGATGTAGGAGGGGAACTACAGACTGAACTGGCAACATGATGTAGGAGGGGAACTACAGACTGAACTGGCAACATGATGTAGGAGGGGAACTACAGACTGAATTGAACTCCACAGGGTAAATGTACTTTTTCATTCTCAACTGCCATAAAGTGAATTAAAGACTGTTAGTAGTTTCTAGAGGCACACTTAGCTGTGTTTAGTCCATTATGAATGTGACTGGCCCCAACCACTTTAAATGGAATCTGCAGTAGGGGGAAACAGCGCATCTGGCCTCCCCACCAACGATGTTATTGTTTTCGTCGTGCAGCAAGGTAAAAAAAAATGTAGCTACATATTGTGCTCTTCTATCGCATATATATTGTGCTCTTCTATCGCATATATATTGTGCTCTTCTATCGCATATATATTGTGCTCTTCTATCGCATATATATTGTGCTCTTCTATCGCATATATATTGTGCTCTTCTATCGCATATATATTGTGCTCTTCTATCGCATATATATTGTGCTCTTCTATCGCATATATATTGTGCTCTTCTATTGCAATTATGTCAGAGGGGGAAAACAGTGTTCATTGTTTGGAGTAACTTCCTTGTTGTTGTAATATCTCAAACGGAAGTGGCAGTGTCACCATATAGGATTCCTCTTTAAATATTTTCCTGTTAGTGTGTCTCTGTTACACACGCATCTTAATGGAAGATGGCAGAGATATCACACACACACACACACACACACACACACACACACACACACACACACACACACACACACACACACACACACACACACACACACACACACACAGAGTTGAAAGAGCAGGGATGCAGGGATGTGTGCAGGGTAAGAGGTCAAGGAAGGACAGCTGGCTGTTTGGTTGACCTCTGACCTCACATGTTATTCAGACCCCTACCGCTTCGCTCCCTTTTGTGTGATGGTTGAACAAACACACACTTTGCAGAACACACACATACCATGCAATGCACGCATGCACACACACACACACATGCTAGAAACACAAGCATTTCTCTACACCCACAATAATATCTGCTAAACATGCGTATGTGACCAATAAAATTTGATTTGATTTGATTTTGTAGAACACCCACACAAACACCATGCAGCAGCATAAGGGTGAGTGGGGTGTGTGTGTCCATGGAGGAGTTTCCATGCCTCCCCCATTCTGCATGGGTGACACTGAGCTGTAGTTTCTCAGCCGTAGCATGGAACCTGTCAGCTGTTGTCACGGCCGTTAAAATGGACGGACGAAGGCGCAGATGATTAGAGTTCCACATCTTTTATTTAGAGAAACTTAAACAAAACAATAAACAAACAACGACTGTGAAGTAACGTAGTGCTACAAAACACTAACACAAAACAAGATCCCACAAATGCAGGTGGGAACAGGGACACCTTAAGTATGATCCCCAATTAGAGACAACGATAATCAGCTGCCTCTAATTGGGAACCATACTCAATTCCAAACATAGAAATAAATCGACTAGAACACCCCCTAGTCACGCCCTGAACTACAACACCATAGAGAACCAAGGGCTCTCTATGGTCAGGACGTGACAGTTGTAACCACCACACATGGCCTTATACCTCCACATCTGTTTAGGAGTATCATTGGCATATGATTTCACCCACACAGTTGGTGTAGCCGTAGCTATGGGTCACTCCGTGTAAAGGTAAGTTGTGTGCTGTTCTTAAATATTGTGTTTTGTTTTCTGTCTGTCTACATGAATATCTGCATGTTGTAAAACAAATGCAAGACAAATAAATAACTTATTTTACTGATATAGTAAAGTGGTGACGCCCTTCTGTTGGGAAACACAGCAGACGTGGTATGACTTCAATAATCTGTTGTTTTCCATCACCACGGAGAACTCAGGGACTGTGTCTGAATCATATCCACTCTGGTCTACGGTGATGGATGACAAACTCTACAAAGATTCACAACACAGTCTTATCGGAATATGGACACACGCATGGGAGAGCGGGAGGGAGGAAGAGAGAAAGAGAGAGGGAAAGAAAGAAAGAGGGAGAGAGACAGAAAGAGAGGCAGAGAGAGGGAGAGCGAGACAGAAATAGACAGAGAGAGGGAGAGAGAGCTCTGTGTACATCTGTTAAAAACAATGAACAACAGGCCTTGTTTTGTTTGTGTGGTCAGTGCCAGATGCGTATCTTGTGAGTTTGGGGAAAATGACATCTCTGCATTCCTGGTGAACATTTGACTATTGTTAATTAAGAATTATTTGATTTGATTTTGATTTTGGATATGATGGCAGCGTAGTCTTTGAGCAAATGGTAGTTTTAAGGGTATACAGGTCCTGACAATTTTATAGAAGAAACAATCTTGTGTGCTTTACAATTAGTGAGAGTGGTTTGGGGTTACCATGCCACCCTAGAAGGAGCACTGGAGAGTCCCTTCTCTCACTGTCCTGTTGCGCTGGAACCAGGATTAAGTTGTAAAGATATAACTAAGGACAAAGATGGTCAGTTAAGCCTTTGATTTACAGAGCCTGCAGTGTTAGTACGGGTTCTGTACTCTCCTGTAGGCTTTCAGCACTCTTCACTAGATACTGTACAAACACAGAGCTCTACCCTCCCCCCTCTCTCTTTACCCCCACCCACCTCTATATATCTCTCTCCACAGCTGCACCAGCTGGCCAGGTAATTAATACAGCAGCATATTGCAGGTCCAGACACTCAGTGATAACATCCATATCCTATTTAATTATTCTATCGCTGTACAGAAAGCAGGAAATGTCATCATTCAGTGGAGCCTGACTTTGGGTTAAGCGCTCCTGTAGTGTTCTTGGATAGCAGCTGAGGTGGAACTGAGGTAACCTTAAACAGATTGTACTGTAGGGCTGTGTCCTAAATGGCAACCTATTACTTATACTGAGGATACAAAACATTAAGAAGACCTTCCTAATATGGAGTTGCACCCCCCTTTGCCCTCAGAACAGCCTCAGTTATTTGAGACATGGGCTCTACAAGGTGACGAAAGTGATCTACAGGGATGCTGGCCCATGTTGACTTCAATGCTTCCCGCAGTTGTGTCAAGTTGGCTGGATGTCCTTTGGGTGGTGGACTATTCCTGATACACACATGGAACTGTTGAGCGTGAAGAACCCAGAAGCGTTGCAGTTTTTTACATAAACTGGTGCACCTGGCACCTACTACCATACCCCGTTCAAAGGCACTTCAATCTTTTGCCTTGCCCATTCACCCTCTGAATGACACACATACACAATCCATGTCTCAAATGTCTCAAGGCTTAAACATCCTTCTTTAACCTGTCTCCTCCCCTTCATCTACACTGATTCAAGTGGATTTAACAAGTGACATCCATAAAGGATCATAGCTTTCACCTGGATTCACCTGGTCAGTCTGTCATGGAAAGAGCATGTGTACTCAGTGTATATACTGTAGTGCTCTGGTCAAGAGTAGTAGGGAATAGGGTGGCATTTGGGATACTATCTAGGAATTAAAATGCCAACATTAGGTTTGCTTGTAATATAAATCAGACTTAGTAAGCCCTTCTATCTTTCAAATTGATTGGATTTACTCAATGTTTTATAGGTTTCTTTTTGTAGGTTGCGTGTCATTTTGTTTAATTACTAAAGTCTGTGGAGCTGCAGGGAGAAACAACATGAAGTAATTACATACTACCTTCTCTATACTTTACACCACATACACGCACGCGCACATACACCAGACAGGCGGGAATGTTTTAATGAACCACTTGAAGAGGAGCAGTAGATGTGTGTATATATAGGAGAAAATATAATTACTCTGCCACCTAAATATTTTGCTGAAAGCTAAATAAATAGTCTTGGAGTGGAGTACATTGCTTTGGAGTCCTAACTGAAGCTTTCTCAGAAAACTAACATTAAATGTAGTGATATTCTTCTGATGCTCAGTGTTGGGGAGTAGTGTACATATACTGTAGTTCAACTAGTAATTTACCTACATTTTGTAGGAGCTTGGTGATAGTTAAACTAAATACAAATCTTGGTAGTGTTTTCCAAGTTTACTTCGATATGATGGTTATTATATCAACATTTGAGCATAAAAGCATTTCCACCGACATTCATTAATTTTACCGACACAAAACGATTCCACCTTGTGTAGTGTATTTTGTTTTGTCAACATTTGGAAAGTTTACAGAACATTTTTCTGTTTCCATCAGGCCTGTTATGACATTTTGTTATCCAATGTACTTTACTCTCATAAATAGCTTGGATGGAAACCTGGTTACTGTAATAGATTTACATTAAAATGGAAAAAAAATAGCTTTTTAGAAAAAAAGTATTTCTCAAGCAAGATTTTTTTTTTTTTGGGGGGGGGGACTGAAAACTAGCTGTTATTGGCAGAGAGGTTTGGAACTCTCTATGTTATTGGTCTATTAACCAATTTACTGAATGGTGATGTCACAATGGAAAGCCAAATTCCCGCCCATGAAAACCTGATGATTAGAAGGTCCTGTGTAGATTGTATTTTCAACCAGCATTTGTTTCACACTTTTACAGTGCTAGTTTCATCAGCTGTTGTACAAAATTATTTTAAAAAAAACACAGAATATTGACTGCACTGGGGCTCCAGAGTGATCTGCTCTTTCAATTTGTGGTCTATGGCATTTCAGATTTAGATATGATAATTTACCACAAAGTAGTTTGGATGTAGTGAACTACTTTTTCTAACTTTAGTTAATGGAGCTCTATTTTTCTTAAGGGTAGCTTTGGTGTAGCTTAACTTCTTCCAGTGTGAAGTAATCATTAGCTTGTTAAACTATATTTTCAGAGTAGCTTTCCCCAACACTGCTTAAGCTCTGTGAAATCTCTGAGAGAAATCTGATAGAATCGAGAGAAGTGAGAGAACACTGCGAGAACACTGAGACAACTGAGAGAACACTGAGACAACTGAGAGAACACTGAGAAACGTGAGAGAACTTTGCGAGAACACTGGGAGAACTGAGAGAACACTGGGAGAACACTGAGACAACACAGAGAACTTTGCGAGAACACAGAGAACTTTGCGAGAACACTGAGAGAACTGAGAGAACTGAGATAACACTGAGAGAAGTGAGAGAACTTTGCGAGAACACAGAACTTTGCGAGAACATTGAGAGAACTGAGAGAACACTGGGAGAACTGAGGGAACACCGAGAGAAGTGAGAGAACTTTGCGAGAACACTGAGAGAACACTGTGACAACACTGAGACAACTGAGGGAACACCGAGAGAAGTGAGAGAACTTGGCGAGAACACTGAGAGAACACTGTGACAACACTGAGACAACTGAGGGAACACTGAGAGAAGTGAGAGAACTTTGCGAGAACACTGAGAGAACTGAGATATCCCCAGTAGAAGAGATAACTACAAGATGAGAGGTGAAATGATGGTACCTGGTGTTCTCTTCCTAACTGTGGCCAGATCCTCTCTGTGAGGATGGGAAAACAAGCTGTTGCTTACTGTTGGCAGGGCACACAGTGTTTGGAAAAGCAGTTATTTTGAAAATAAATGTCTGTTTACTTGCAATTACGCTAGCCAATGAAACAGATCCAAACAGTTCTAAACAGTTCGAAAAGTGTGCGCGTGTATGCGTGTGTGTGGACGGACCATCTCTACTACCAGAATGTCTTTCTATACAGCAACGAGGGTCTGGCCCTGGCCTGTAGCAGAGTAGGAATGACCTCCCATGGGTCTGGACAGAACTAGTGTGTGTGTGTGTGTGCGTGTGTGTGTGTGTGTGTGTTTGTGTTAATGACCTCCCACACTGCATACACACTCTTAACTACACACACAACTACACACACTGCATACACACACTGCATACACACGGCTTACAAACTCCAACACACTCTCTTACAGACACTGTATACACACGCTACAACACAGACTGTATACACACGCCAACACATTTCTGTACACACTGTATACTTACGGCTTACACACAGCATACACACTCCAGCCCAGAGCCCTGCCCAGGACCAGGCAGCTCCATTTGTCTCAGAGATTAAGTCCCAAATGGCAACTTATTCCCTATGTAGTGCACTACTTTAGACCAGGGTCAATAGGGCTCTGGTCAAAAGTAGTGCATATATAGGTAATAGGGTGCCATTTGGGACGTTAACAGTGTTTATGGGAAGGTGACAAGGCCTGTTTATGTGTTGGGTTCCAGTAGTTCCAGTAGGATGATGTGGGGCCCAGAACTCTCTCTCTCTCTCTCTCTCTCTCTCTCTCTCTCTCTCTCTCTCTCTCTCTCTCTCTTGCTCTTTTTTCACGCTCTCTCTCTCTTGCTCTTTTTTCACGCTCTCTCTCTCTCTCTTTCATTCTTGCTCTTTTTTCACGCTCTGGCTCCCTACCCCTTTTCTACATCCCTTCCTCCCTCTCTCCTCACCATCCCTCCAGGCTCCAGACTCTAATGAAACCTCAGCTCTTCATCTCTCCTCTCGTTTCATCTCTCTAAGCCCAGGAAATGGAACTGGGAAAGTGTCCCGCATGGGAGATGTCCAAAACACATGATCTGCGTCTGGAAGGGCACTCTTTTCCCTTTATAGTGCACTACTTTTGACCATGGCCAATAAAGCTCTGTTGGGAAGTAGTGCACTATAGGGTGTCATTTTGGGCGCACCCAGGGAGATTTCCTGGTCTGTTTTAATGGTAGAGGTTTCCTAGTCTGTTTTAATGTTGGAGATGTTCCGGTCTGTTTTAAAATTGGAGATGTCCTGGTCTGTTTTAATGGTGGAGATGTCCTGGTCTGTTTTAATGGTGGAGATTTCCTGGTTTGTTTTAAAGTTGGTGAAGTCCTGGTCTGTTTTAATGTTGGAGATGTCCTGGTCTGTTTTAATTGTGGAGGTTTCCTGGTCTGTTTTAATGGTGGAGGTTTCCTGGTCTGTTTTAATGTTGGAGATGTCCTGGTCTGTTTTAAAGTTGGAGTTGTCCTGGTCTGTTTTAATGGTGGAGGTTTCCTGGTCTGTTTTAATGTTGGAGATGTCCTGGTCTGTTTTAATGTTGGAGATGTCCTGGTCTGTTTTAATGGTGGAGATTTCCTGGTTTGTTTTAAAGTTGGTGAAGTCCTGGTCTGTTTTAAAGTTGGAGATGTCCTGGTCTGTTTTAATGTTGGAGATGTCCTGGTCTGTTTTAATTGTGGAGGTTTCCTGGTCTGTTTTAATGGTGGAGGTTTCCTGGTCTGTTTTAATGTTGGAGATGTCCTGGTCTGTTTTAAAGTTGGAGTTGTCCTGGTCTGTTTTAATGGTGGAGGTTTCCTGGTCTGTTTTAATGTTGGAGATGTCCTGGTCTGTTTTAATGTTGGAGATGTCCTGGTCTGTTTTAATGGTGGAGATGTCCTGGTCTGTTTTAATGGTGGAGATATGAGCCCCAGTCAGTGTTTAGTGACGCTGAGACATTCATTGTAATTGTCCTTCAGAAGGAAAACAGTCATTAGAGCAGACAGTGTCAGAGCAGAGACTGACTATTGTTGTGTTACCATGATTCATAGGGAAGCTTGGTGCTAAACTAAACTAAACTATATGTCTAAACCTGCTAGTTTTCACATGCAGGGAGAAGCAGCCATGATGGGAAACCACTTCTTTGATAGTATGGTCTGGCCAAAGATCCTGATATTAAAAGAGTATGGTTTAACTTGGAATCATACGTTTGTGTACCAACTCAAATTACTAGGCTGTGTGTTTATCACAATCGAACCTTTTCTTTACAGTCGTTGAATTCACAACTACCTTTCCTGTTTATTTTTATTGTTGTTTCCTAATTATTACACAAAACAAACAAAGACCTGACCAAAATACACAACCAAATCTTTCTCCCCGTTGCCAAGGTATGTCTGAACAATTAGCTATTGTGTTCACATTTAACATTTAAGATAATGAAACTAATTGCCCCCCTCTTAGCCTCACTCACTTTAAATGTAAATGAATCATCTCAGAACCCAAAACCAAACCTCAAGAGATTAATATACAAATCAGTACATCATCAAGTACCATATTTACACAGTAACACTAATTACATAATGCTGTGGTTTCTCTGCATGGCTATAACAGTTTCTCCTCTCTCTTTCGGTCACACTTTATTTGGATAGTCCAGATTGTCCATCTGCAGATGCTATACTGATGGTCATAACAAACTATCTGTTGATAAGCAAATGCTTGCTAAGGTTACGGTTAGGGTTAGGTTTAGAAGTAGGGTTAGGGTTAGGGAAAGGGTTAAGTTTAGGGTTAGGATAAGGGTCAAGGCTAGGGTTAGGGTAAGTAGATTGTTTTTTGAAATGTTACTGATAGTCTGTAGATAATAAAATAAAATAAAATGTTATTGGTCACATACACATGGTTAGCAGATGTTAATGCGAGCGTAGTGAAATGTTTGTGCTTCTAGTTCCGACAGTGCAGTAATATCTAACAAGTAATCTAACAATTTCCCAATACCTACCTAATACACACAAATCTAAAGGGGTGAATGAGAATATGATCATATAAATATATGGATGACAGATGGCCGAGCAGAATAGGCAAGGTGCAATAGAGGGTATAAAATACAGTATACACAGTTGAAGTCGGAAGTTTACATACACCACAGTAAAACGAGTCCTATATCGACATAACCTGAAAGGCCGCCATAAAAAAAGCCTGACTACGGTTTGCAACTGCACATGGGGACAAAGATTGTACTTTTTGGAGAAATGTCCTTTGGTCTGATGAAACAAAAATAGAACTGTTTTGGCCATAATGACCATCGTTATGGCAAGCCGAAGAACACCATCCCAACCGTGAAGCACGGGGGTGGCAGCATCATGTTGTGGGTGTGCTTTGCTGCAGGAGAGACTGGTGCACTTCACAAAATAGATGGCATCATGAGGGTGGAAAATTACATGAATATATTGAAGCAACATCTCAAGACATCAGTCAAGAAGTTAAAGCTTGGTCGCAAATGGGTCTTCCAAATGGACAATGACAATGACCCCAAGATCAAATACTTATGTCATGCAATAAAATGCTAATTAATTACTTAAAAATCATACAATGTGATTTTCTGGATTCCGTCTCTCACAGTTGAAGTGTACCTATGATAAAAATTACAGACCTCTACATGCTTTGTAAGTGGGAAAACCTGCAAAATCGTCAGTGTATCAAATACTTGTTCTCCCCACTGTAGTTTGCCCCCGGTGATGCGTTGTGCAGACCGCACCACCATCTGGAGAGCCTTGCGTCTGTAAAAGTTTGTCAGGGTTTTGGGTGACAAGCCAAATTTCTTCAGCCTCCTGAGTTTGAAGAGGTGCTGTTGTGCCATCTTCACCACACTGTCTGTGTAGGTGGACCATTTCAGTTTGTCTGTGATGTGTACGCCGAGGAACTTAAAACTTTCCACCTTCTCCACTGCTGTCCCTTCGATGTGGATAGGGGGGTGCTCCCTCTGCTGTTTCCTGAAGTCCACAATCATCTCCTTTGTGTTGTTGATGTTGAGTGGGAGGTTGTTTTCCTCACACCACACTCTAAGGGCCCTCACCTCCTCCATGTAGGCTGTCTCGTCTTTGTTGGTAATCAAGCCTACTACTGTTGTGTCGTCTGCAAATTTGATGATTGAGTTCGAGGTGTGCATGGCCACGCAGTCGTGGGTGAACAGGGAGTACAGGAGGGGGCTGAGCACACACCCTTGTGGTGCCCCAGTGTTGAGGGTCAGCGAAGTGGAGATGTTGCTTCCTACCTTCACCACCTGGGGGCTGCCCGTCAGTAAGTCCAGGACCCAATTGCACAGGGTGGGGTTGAGACCCAGGGCCTCCAGCTTGATGATGAGCTTGGAGGGTACTATGGTGTTGAATGCTGAGCTGTAGTCAATGAATAGATAGTCTGTAGAGCATCTACAGATGGACTATCCAAATAAAGTGTTGCCTTCATTTCTCCCCTCTGGGACTGCAGCCTCCACATCCATATAGCAATGAAAAGCTACAGTAGTTTACTGTAGTCCTGGGAACCAGTATAGATAAACACATCTTTACTGCTCTACTTTATAATCACTCCCAATCAGAGAGGAAAATATTCTAACCCCTCTCACCTTGTGTGTGTGGGTGTCTGCGTGTCTGTGCTATACCGGGCACCTTATGTCATTATCATTTCCACACTGTCCCTGTGTTTCTCCTAAAACAGCCATTGGGTTTTTATTGTAAGTAGCTTGATGATGTATTACTGCTGTTTTCTCCCTGTTCCTGTTTTCACGATGCACACGCACACCTACACACACACTAACACACAGACACAGACATACAGACACACACACACAGGAAAGTGGGAAGATGGCGCTGCCTGCCAAGTGCCTGGCAGGACCAGTGGTGCCCCAGCAGCTGAGAATAGTATACCCATGTACTATATACACCGACATCTTAAATACACCTGCATAATACACTATTTCTGGCCATATTCCTACGTAAAGGAAACACATTAGCACTGACACTGAAAACACCCCCAAAATGATGGATGACATCTAGACGCTAAGGGATCTGTTTAATATTACATACTGTACACACTCTGTTTCTTTAAAAACCCTGTCATCCTCTTGGTATACTGTGATTCTTATCAGGATAATATGACAAATTTGTCCAGCACTCAAGCAATTTAAAAACACCTGTGGGTAATGTTATAGTGTAGTGAGCTGAAACCTCCTTCTCCTGAACTCATAACTTCTCATAGTACACATAATTACTGATCACCAGTCTCCCATTCATTCAAGTACCTCCTCCTGCTCTTTCAATAACACACACAGAGAAACCCAGACAGAGTGGCTGTTTTGGAGTGGTTCAGTGTCTCTATAAACACTGTAAAAAGTCTGTTCATCCATGATGATGTGGTGATGATTACAACCCACCTCCAAACGTAAACAGGATCAGCCTGCCTTTACCGCTCTGCTCCCTTATAATGTAATCACTGTCTGGGAGGGAGAGAGGGAACTCAATCAGGATCTAATGGGCGTGTTCGAGCGGATCACCTTTGTCAAGACATTGACCAATGTTGGTCACCACCTTTCAAAGTGTGTTGCATTATGGGTATAAAAATATGGTCTGACTTGTGACTACATGACGGCTGCATGACCTTTACAACAACCATGTGATCAAAGGTCACAAATGTTCTACTGTAGTCGAATAAACATTTCTGCAGTTGATCCTCACCAACTGCAACTTGTAGTCCAAACCAAAGCAGTGTGGAAGAAACCTTCGGTTTTTTTGGAAGCATAAGACACTACATGCTCATAAATGGTTGATGTCGCCACCTACTGTATCATTGGTTGTTATCAATGCATGTTTACTCTTTTGGGTGGATAACTATTTAGAGCTTAAATACATCTTTATCCTTACATCCTCTAATTACGTAGGCGTACATGGGATCCACATTTGTAACATAAATAAATAAAATATCCTACTTGGCCATGTACTGTTATAATCTCCACCCGGCAGAGCCAGAAGAGGACTGCCCACCCCTCAGAGCCTGGGTCCTCTCTAGGTTTCTTCCTAGGTTCTTGCCTTTCTAGGGAGTTTTCCCTAGGCACTGTGCTTCTACACCTGCATTGCTTGCTGTTTGGGGTTTTAGGCAGGATGTCTGTATAGCACTTTGTGACATCAGCTAATGTAAAAAGGCCTTTAATAAAACATTTGATTGATTGATTGACTTGCGACAATATAGCACTTCCCCCCCACCAACTTTATTTAACCAGGTAGGCCAGTTGAGAACAAGTTCTCATTTACAACTGCGACCTGGCCAAGATAAAGCAAAGCAGTGCGACAAAAACAACAACACAGAGTTACACATAAACAAACGTACAGTCAATAACACAATAGAAAGATCTATGTACAGTGTGTGCAAATGTAGAAGATTATGGAGGTAAGGCAATAAATAGGCCATAGAGACGAAATAATTACAATTTAGCATTAACACTGGAGTGATAGATGTGCAGATGATGATGTGCAAGTAGAGATACTGGGGTACAAAAGAGCAAGAAGATAAATAACAATATGGGGATGAGGTAGTTGCGTGTGCTATTTACAGATTGGCTGTGTACAGGTACAGTGATCGGTAAGCTGCTCTGACAGCTGAAGCTTAAAGTTAGAGAGGGAGATATAAGTCTCCAACTTCAGTGATTTTTGCAATTTGTTCCAGTCATTGGCTGCAGAGAACTGGAAGGAAAGGCAGCCAAAGGAAGTGTTGGCTTTGGGGATGACCAGTAATAATTACCTGCTGGAGCGCGTGCTACGGGTGGGTGTTGCTATGGTGACCAGTGAGCTGAGATAAGGTGGGGCTTTACCTAGCAAAGACTTATAGATGACCTGGAGCCAGTGGGTTTGGAGACGAATATGTAGCGAGGGCCAGCCAATGAGAGCATACAGGTCGCAGTGGTGGGTAGTATATGGGGCTTTGGTGACAAAACGGATGGCAGGCACTGTAACAGACTACATCCAGTTTGCTGAGTAGAGTGTTGGAGGCATTTATCTAGATACTGTAATGTGATGTTGTGTCCCATGTTATAGCCTACAATTAGTCTTGTCTGTAATATTGTCACCCCAAAAAATCCAGTTTGTTGATTGTCTATTAAGTGTGAATAAAATTGAGTACATATTGCAAACTACACATGGATTACTGTAGGGGCTTAATCTGTGTCCAGGTAAATGGCCCTTGATGATCAAGTACCCCAGACACCAGTCGTGGGGTCAATAAGTGTTTCCACTTGGCATATTGTTTACCCAGTAACTTATCTGAACTGATGTAGTCTAATCCTTTTCATAGTGTTTACCCAGTAATTTATGTGTACTGATGTACATGTAGTCTAATCCTTTTCATAGTGTTTACCCAGTAACTTATCTGAACTGATGTACATGTAGTCTAATCCTTTTCATAGTGTTTACCCAGTAACTTATCTGAACTGATGTACATGTAGTCTAATCCTTTTCATAGTGTTTACCCAGTAACTTATCTGAACTGATGTAGTCTAATCCTTTTCATAGTGTTTACCCAGTAACTTATCTGAAGTGATGTACATGTAGTCTAATCCTTTTCATAGTGTTTACCCAGTAACTTATCTGAAGTGATATGCATGTAGTATAATCCTTTTCGTATTGTTTACCCAGTAACTTATCTGAACTGATGTACATGTAGTCTAATCCTTTTCATAGTGTTTACCCAGTAACTTATCTGAAGTGATATGCATGTAGTATAATCCTTTTCGTATTGTTTACCCAGTAACTTATCTGAAGTGATATGCATGTAGTATAATCCTTTTCGTAGTGTTTACCCAGTAACTTATCTGAAGTGATATGCATGTAGTATAATCCTTTTCGTATTGTTTACCCAGTAATTTATGTGTACTGATGTACAGTACCAGTCAAACGTTTGTACACACCTACTCATTCAAGTTTTTATTTTTATTTTTTACTATTTTCTACATTGCAGAATAATAGTGAAGACATCAAAACGACAACATTTTTTATTTTTATTTAACTAGGCAAGTCAGAATGACGGCCTAGGAACAGTGGGTTAACTGCCTTGTTCAGGGGCAGAACGACAGATTTTTACCTTGTCAGCTCGGGGATTCGATCTAGCAACCTTTCTGTTACTGGCCCAACACCACTTCGGCTACTCTCTGAAACAACACACATGGAATCATGTAGTTACCAAAAAAGTGTAAAACAAAATATTTTGTTATATTTGAGATTCTTCAAAGTAGCCATGCTTTGCCTTGATGACAGTTTTGCATATTTTTGGCATTCTATCAACCAGCTTAATGAGGTACTCACCTGGAATGCATTTCCATTAACAGGTGTGCCTGCATTTGAGCCAATCAGTTGTGTTGTGACAAGGTAGGGGTGGTATACAGAAGATAGCACTATTTGGTAAAAGACCAAGTCCATATTATGGCAAGAACACCTCAAATAAGCAAAGAGAAATGACAGTCCATCATTACTTTAAGACATGAAGGTCAGTCAATCCGGAAAATGTCAACAACTTTGAAAGACTCTTCTAGTGCAGTCGCAAAATCCATCAAGCGCTATGATGAAACTGGCTCTCATGAGGACCGCCACAGGAAAGGAAGATCCAGAGCTACCTCTGCTGCAGAGGATAAGTTCATTAGTTACCAGCCTCAGAAATTGCAGCCCAAATAAATGCTTCACAGAGTAAAAGACACATCTCAACATCAACTGTTCAGAGGAGGCTCCTTGAGTCAAGCCTTCGTGGTTGAACTGCTGCAAAGAAACCACTACTAAAGGACACCAATAAGAAGAAGAGACTGCTTGGGCCAAGAAACACGAGCAATGGACATTAGACCGGTGGAAGTCTGTTCTTTGGTCTGACGAGTCCAAATTTTAGATTTTTGTTTCCAACCGCCCTGTCTTTGTGCGATGCACAATCGGTGAACAGATGATCTCTGTATGTGTGGTACCCACCGTGAGGCATGGAGGAAGAGGTGTGATGGTCTGGGGTGCTTTGCTGGTGACACTCAGTGATTTATTTAGAATTCAAGGCACACATAACCAGTATGGCTACCACTGCATTCTGCAGCGATATGCCATCCCATCTGGTTTGCGCTTAGTGGGACTATCATTTGTTTTTCAACAGGACAATGAATCAACACACCTCCAGGCTATTTAAGGGCTATTTGACCAATAACGAGAGTGATGGAGTGCTGCATCAGATGACCTGGCCTCCACAATCACCCAAATTCAACTAATTGAGATGGTTTGGGATATGTTGGACCGCAGACTGAAGGAAAATCAGCCAACAAGTGCTCAGCATATGTGGGAACTCCTTCAAGACTGTTGGAAAAGTATTCCTCATGAAGCTAGTTGAGAGAATGCCAAGAGTGTGCAAAGCTGTCATCAAGGCTACTTTGAAGAATCAAAAATGTAAAATATATTTTGATTTGTTTAATACCTTTTTTTGCTTACTACATGATTCCATATTTGCTATTTAAAAGTTTCGATATCTTCACTATTATTCTACAATGTAGGAAATAGTCAAAATAAAGAAAAATCCTTGAATGAGTAGGTGCGTCCAAACCTTACTGTACATGTATAGTTGAATCCTTTTCTATACAGTGAGTGTTTTTGTCATTCATGTGATTTAATCCAATTCTGTTCTTTACATGCTTACTGACAAAAGCAACATAAAGGTTGAAATACGAAGGCTGTAGTGATGCTGACATGCAGTTAATTACCATACAGTAAGTATCTTTGTAGACAAATAATAATTAGGAAGGTACATAAAGGGCATAAAGTAATAGCAAGCAGAGCATATCCCATATGCTGCAAAAAAACACCTGTATGTTCTCATTCTAATAGCCTATCATTAACTACCTGGTTATATTTAGAGAAAACCATCACAAAGGTACAAAATAAGTATTTTAAATGTTAGAAAGAGCTTGGGCTCGTATCTAATGTCCTCATCATCAGGATATTCATTCCTTGGACCATGTTTATCATGTTCAGCTTTGTGTAGGAGAATTTTACATTTTTCGTCTACATTCGGATTATCACTCAAATGCTCCCAATGTCAACCTTACAACCAGGAGAGAGAGTGGGGGTAGAGGTCTGTGCAACTGCTTTTTGTTCTATGTTGCTCTGTCTGTATGCTACGTCTTGCTTGTCCTATGTTGCTCTGTCTGTATGCTATGTCTTGCTTGACGTATGTTGGTATTGTCTATATTGTAATTGTTTTTAATAACCTGCCAAGGGACTACGTTTGAAAATTAGCCGGCTGGCTAAAACCGTCACTTTTACTGAAACGTTGATTAATGTGCACTGTCCCTGTAAAAAATAAAATAAACTCAAACTCATCACCACAGATCTGGCTACCTCTGCTGCTCTAAGGACCAGAACAGTCAGCCTGACTGTAAACATCTGACCTCAATCGAGCTTTACCCTACATCTGCTGCTCTAAGGACCAGAACAGTCAGACTGACTGTAAACTGCTGACCTCAGTCGAGCTTTACCCTACATCTGCTGCTCTAAGGACCAGAACAGTCAGCCTGACTGTAAACTGCTGACCTCAGTCGAGCTTTACCCTACATCTGCTGCTCTAAGGACCAGAACAGTCAGCCTGACTGTAAACTGCTGACCTCAGCCAAGCTTTACCCTACATCTGCTGCTCTAAGGACCAGAACAGTCAGCCTGACTGTAAACTGCTGACCTCAGCCGAGCTTTACCCTACATCTGCTGCTCTAAGGACCAGAACAGTCAGCCTGACTGTAAACTGCTGACCTCAGCCGAGCTTTACCCTACATCTGCAATAGACCTCTATTCCATATATACATTAGTGCCCAACTTTTGACCACTGGGCACAGACGTCAATTCAACGTCTATTCCACTTTGGTTCAAAGTCATTTAATTGAAATGACGTGGAAACAATGTTGATTCAACCAGTGTGTGCCCAGTGGGAGGAAACTTATCAAAAATAGTGCACTATATTAGGAATATGTCTATGTATGTCTATGTCTACAGTATATCCACAGCCTGGAGCTGTCTCTATGTGTTTGTAATTCTATATGTACAATATACAACCAACTGTTTTTCCGTGAAAATGTAAAGCCCTGAAAGACCAGTATTGCAGAACGGGAAAGATTTGCTTTCATGATCTGCCAAAATGTCAGAGCAGACAAGATAATCCAAATCTGATGTCTGGCATGTGGTGGTCTACGTTACATTACAAGTGAATATGTGTCCTGCTTTCAGTTGACCACCAAATAACATAATTAGCATGAGGTTGCAAGCCACTTTATTCTGAATATTCCTCTTGCGGAATATGAATCCATATCAAAGATGCTTGGTGTTTAGTCTGTTAGGGAGATTCAAACTAAGTGACACTCAAACTGCTTTGGTGGCGACTGCAGAACTACACTAACCTCTCCCGCTGTCCCACTGCCAGTTACCACCCACAGGAGTTTGGAAGATTGCAAAACAACAGGGCTCTACCAGTCCATACACCAGACCTCGGGAACGCTGAGAGGAGAGGAAGAGAATGGAGAGAAGGAAAGGGGAGTGGAGGGGAGAAGAGAGGAAGATAAAAGAGGAGAAACCTCAGTGTCGTCGAAGGTGGTCTCCATTTTGTGTTCTCTTCCAACACATCAAACGGTTCTGTTGATCCGAAGGAACTAGAAACCCTTTCTACTCTGTGACTCACTTTGCTTACTGCTTACAAAAAAATCCATCCTGCCATGATCTTTGCTCCAGTCTGAACTGACACGTTCTGTTGCGTGTTAGAGGCAGCCAGTCCATGTAGAGAGGAGTGGTGCTGACAGACACTCACAGACAGACAGCTGGCCTGGGTTTAAACCACACCAGACTGCCCAGCATCACAACACTCCTCTACCTCCTTAACTTCTCCTCTACAAGCCAGCCAGCCAGCAGAACCAGGAAGGAGTCTATAATGCCTGCCTGACCTGGATTCAGAGTAGTAGATGGGGAGGCGGACTATAGATGGGAGCTCAGAAAAGTGGACCCAACCCAGGCTAGCTTGATATCCAGTGGTCTTATGGAGCAGGATGGTCATGGATGTGCAGTGCTATCCTGCAGATTGTCGCAAAGTGTGTTCCAGCCAGCCATTCCCCTCCTCACCTCCCCTGGCTCTTCTGGAGCCAAGCTGGGCCCTGGGCCTGTGGAGAGAGAGGGCGAGGCTGGGGCAAGTTGGGCCATGGAGCAGAGCATAGAGAGGCAGGGGGTGGCTGGGCGGTGGAGCCTGGGTGGGAGTTGGGGGTCTAATGGTAACCAACCCCTGTCTAGGGATCAGCAGTGATGCGGGCTAGCACCACACTGCAGCTGCCTGCCTGCCGAGGGTGGGTGGGTAGTGGATTAGGGTTAGGGTTAAGATGAGTGTTGTGGAGTGATGGGGTTGGTAACCATTGGTAATATTAAACTCTAGGTATACGACAAGGCACCCAAACCAACCGCTCTGGTTACTAACCCCAGGTATATGACAAGGCACACCCCTCCCCCTCTGTCATTTCAAATCCTAACGTCCACATCTGGGTTTGGTCTTGTCAGTCAAACGATTACCCTGCCACGCTCTGAACTCAAAAACTCCAGCTAGTAATGTTCTTGATGTTTTCTTTCCCTGGGCTGAACCAGTGAGCAGCATGTGTAAGAAAATAGCGTCTGGCTTGTTTCTCCCATCTGACCCATTGTAAATAAACAGGTTAATACTCCGAGCAGAGACCAGCCATGAGTCACTGAGGACCCTCTGTCCCTCCAGCTTCTCTGGGTTAAACTCCATTCCACAGCCACCTCTATATCTCCAGTTGAGGTTTTGTCATATTTATTTTTCTAGTCATAGTAAAACCTTCCTCGAGAATGATCCTTGAGATCTTCTGTGCGTTTGGCGAGCAGGTCCACTTTAGCCCTGTATGGATGTCACAGGATTACACACAAGCACGCCTATGCACACACACACACACACACACACAGCTGGTGTATCCAGCCTGCAGGTCGTTCCCAGGACCACCGCAATCTCTTACCCTTCACCCCTTTGCACCCTGTGTTTGAGGTGGAAATTGTAAATGGTTTTATAATATTTTAAGTCGGAGCCACAAATCAAATCGGTCCAGAGAGTTTCCCTTCAGGGGCTGCTTGGTCTTAAGTCAAGTACTGACCATGGGGTTAGTGGCACTACATGACTGTTAAAACACACCTGGACACATCCCAAATGGTACCCTATTCCTGTCATAGTGCCTTCATAGTACACTACTCAAAAGTAGTGTACTATATGGGGAATAGGAGGCCATTTAGGATGTAGCCCTTGAGTTACTTCCAAGGTGCTCACCTTAGTCACATTCCCACATGGTGATGTAAAGTGTTCATGCTACTCCAGTAAACACAACTTACAGCTGTCACATCACTATAAGGTAGAAACTGCTGTGATAATTGTGTATTGTTTGTTCAAATGAAATAAAACGTTATTTGTCACATGCGTCGTAGACAACAGGTATAGACTAACAGTGAAATGCTTACTTTTCCGTCAATACAGAGTTAAAGATAAGATAGGAAAATGAAAATAGGAATAGTGAAACAAGGAATAAATGCGCAGTGAATAACAAATAAAATAATGAATATATATAGGGAGTAAAAATAGCATGGCTATATATAGGGAGTAGAAAATAGCATGGCTATATATAGGGAGTAGAAAATAGCATGGCTATATATAGGGAGTAGAAAATAGCATGGCTATATATAGGGAGTAGAAAATAGCATGGCTATATATAGGGAGTAGAAAATAGCATGGCTATATATAGGGAGTAGAAAATAGCATGGCTATATATAGGGAGTAGAAAATAGCATGGCTATATATAGGGAGTAGAAAATAGCATGGCTATATATAGGGAGTAGAAAATAGCATGGCTATATATAGGGAGTAGAAAATAGCATGGCTATATATAGGGAGTAGAAAATAGCATGGCTATATATAGGGAGTAGAAAATAGCATGGCTATATATAGGGAGTAGAAAATAGCATGGCTATATATAGGGAGTAGAAAATATCATGGCTATATATAGGGAGTAGAAAATAGCATGGCTATATATAGGGAGTAGAAAATAGCATGGCTATATATAGGGAGTAGAAAATAGGCATGGCTATATATAGGGAGTAGAAAATAGCATGGCTATATATAGGGAGTAGAAAATAGCATGGCTATATATAGGGAGTAGAAAATAGCATGGCTATATATAGGGAGTAGAAAATAGCATGGCTATATATAGGGAGTAGAAAATAGCATGGCTATATATAGGGAGTAGAAAATAGCATGGCTATATATAGGGAGTAGAAAATAGCATGGCTATATATAGGGAGTAGAAAATAGCATGGCTATATATAGGGAGTAGAAAATAGCATGGCTATATATAGGGAGTAGAAAATAGCATGGCTATATATAGGGAGTAGAAAATAGCATGGCTATATATAGGGAGTAGAAAATAGCATGGCTATATATAGGGAGTAGAAAATAGCATGGCTATATATAGGGAGTAGAAATAGCATGGCTAATATAGGGAGTAGAAATAGCATGGCTATATATAGGGAGTAGAAAATAGCATGGCTATATATAGGGAGTAGAAAATAGCATGGCTATATATAGGGAGTAGAAAATAGCATGGCTATATATAGGGAGTAGAAAATAGCATGGCTATATATAGGGAGTAGAAAATAGCATGCTATATATAGGGAGTAGAAAATAGCATGGCTATATATAGGGAGTAGAAAATAGCATGGCTATATATAGGGAGTAGAAAATAGCATGGCTATATATAGGGAGTAGAAAATAGCATGGCTATATATAGGGAGTAGAAAATAGCATGGCTATATATAGGGAGTAGAAAATAGCATGGCTATATATAGGGAGTAGAAAATAGCATGGCTATATATAGGGAGTAGAAAATAGCATGGCTATATATAGGGAGTAGAAAATAGCATGGCTATATATAGGGAGTAGAAAATAGCATGGCTATATATAGGGAGTAGAAAATAGCATGGCTATATATAGGGAGTAGAAAATAGCATGGCTATATATAGGGAGTAGAAAATAGCATGGCTATATATAGGGAGTAGAAAATAGCATGGCTATATATAGGGAGTAGAAAATAGCATGGCTATATATAGGGAGTAGAAAATAGCATGGCTATATATAGGGAGTAGAAAATAGCATGGCTATATATAGGGAGTAGAAAATAGCATGGCTATATATAGGGAGTAGAAAATAGCATGGCTATATATAGGGAGTAGAAAATAGCATGGCTATATATAGGGAGTAGAAAATAGCATGGCTATATATAGGGAGTAGAAAATAGCATGGCTATATATAGGGGAGTAGAAAATAGCATGGCTATATATAGGGAGTAGAAAATAGCATGGCTATATATAGGGAGTAGAAAATAGCATGGCTATATATAGGGAGTAGAAAATAGCATGGCTATATATAGGGAGTAGAAAATAGCATGGCTATATATAGGGAGTAGAAAATAGCATGGCTATATATAGGGAGTAGAAAATAGCATGGCTATATATAGGGAGTAGAAAATAGCATGGCTATTATAGGGAGTAGAAAATAGCATGGCTATATATAGGGAGTAGAAAATAGCATGGCTATATATAGGGAGTAGAAAATAGCATGGCTATATATAGGGAGTAGAAAATAGCATGGCTATATATAGGGAGTAGAAAATAGCATGGCTATATATAGGGAGTAGAAAATAGCATGGCTATATATAGGGAGTAGAAAATAGCATGGCTATATATAGGGAGTAGAAAATAGCATGGCTATATATAGGAGTAGAAATAGCATGGCTATATATAGGGAGTAGAAAATAGCATGGCTATATATTAGGGAGTAGAAAATAGCATGGCTATATATAGGGAGTAGAAAATAGCATGGCTATATATAGGGAGTAGAAAATAGCATGGCTATATATAGGGAGTAGAAAATAGCATGGCTATATATAGGGAGTAGAAAATAGCATGGCTATATATAGGGAGTAGAAAATAGCATGGCTATATATAGGGAGTAGAAAATAGCATGGCTATATATAGGGAGTAGAAAATAGCATGGCTATATATAGGGAGTAGAAAATAGCATGGCTATATATAGGAGTAGAAAATAGCATGGCTATATATAGGGAGTAGAAAATAGCATGGCTATATATAGGGAGTAGAAAATAGCATGGCTATATATAGGGAGTAGAAAATAGCATGGCTATATATAGGGAGTAGAAAATAGCATGGCTATATATAGGGAGTAGAAAATAGCATGGCTATATATAGGGAGTAGAAAATAGCATGGCTATATATAGGAGTAGAAAATAGCATGGCTATATATAGGGAGTAGAAAATAGCATGGCTATATATAGGGAGTAGAAAATAGCATGGCTATATATAGGGAGTAGAAAATAGCATGGCTATATATAGGGAGTAGAAAATAGCATGGCTATATATAGGGAGTAGAAAATAGCATGGCTATATATAGGGAGTAGAAAATAGCATGGCTATATATAGGGAGTAAGAAAATAGCATGGCCTATATATAGGGAGTAGAAAATAGGATGGCTATATATAGGGAGTAGAAAATAGGATGGCTATATATAGGGAGTAGAAAATAGGATGGCTATATATAGGGAGTAGAAAATAGCATGGCTATATATAGGGAGTAGAAATAGGCATGGCTATATATAGGGAGTAGAAAATAGGATGGCTATATATAGGGAGTAGAAAATAGCATGGCTATATATAGGGAGTAGAAAATAGCATGGCTATATATAGGGAGTAGAAAATAGCATGGCTATATATAGGAGTAGAAAATAGCATGGCTATATATAGGGAGTAGAAAATAGCATGGCTATATATAGGGAGTAGAAAATAGCATGGCTATATATAGGGAGTAGAAAATAGCATGGCTATATATAGGGAGTAGAAAATAGCATGGCTATATATAGGGAGTAGAAATAGCATGGCTATATATAGGGAGTAGAAAATAGCATGGCTATATATAGGGAGTAGAAAATAGCATGGCTATATATAGGGAGTAGAAAATAGCATGGCTATATATAGGGAGTAGAAAATAGCATGGCTATATATAGGGAGTAGAAAATAGCATGGCTATATATAGGGAGTAGAAAATAGCATGGCTATATATAGGGAGTAGAAAATAGCATGGCTATATATAGGGAGTAGAAAATAGCATGGCTATATATAGGGAGTAGAAAATAGCATGGCTATATATAGGGAGTAGAAAATAGCATGGCTATATATAGGGAGTAGAAAATAGCATGGCTATATATAGGGAGTAGAAAATAACATGGCTCTATATAGAGAGTAGAAAATAGCATGGCTCTATATAGGGAATAGAAAATAACATGGCTATATATAGGGAATAGAAAATAACATGGCTCTATATAGGGAGTAGAAAATAACATGGCTCTATATAGGGAGTAGAAAATAGCATGGCTCTATATAGGGAATAGAAAATAACATGGCTATATATAGGGAATAGAAAATAACATGGCTCTATATAGGGAGTAGAAAATAACATGGCTCTATATAGGGAGTAGAAAATAACATGGCTCTATATAGGGAATAGAAAATAACATGGCTCTATATAGGGAGTAGAAAATAACATGGCTCTATATAGGGAGGAGAAAATAACATGGCTATATATAGGGAATAGAAAATAACATGGCTATATATAGGGAATAGATTATAACATGGCTACATGTAGGGAGGAGAAGATAACATGGCTACATGTAGGGAGGAGAGGATAACATGGCTACATGTAGGGAGGAGCAGATAACATGGCTACATGTAGGGAGGAGAAGATAACATGGCTACATGTAGGGAGGAGAAGATAACATGGCTACATGTAGGGAGGAGAAGATAACATGGCTACATGTAGGGAGAAGAAGATAACATGGCTACAATAACATGGCTACATGTAGGGAGGAGAAGATAACATGGCTACATGTAGGGAGGAGAAGATAACATGGCTACATGTAGGGAATAGATTATAACATGGCTACATGTAGGGAGGAGAAGATAACATGGCTACATGTAGGGAGGAGAGGATAACATGGCTACATGTAGGGAGGAGAAGATAACATGGCTACATGTAGGGAGGAGAAGATAACATTGCTACATGTAGGGAATAGATTATAACATGGCTACATGTAGGGAGGAGAAAATAACATGGCTACATGTAGGGAGGAGAAGATAACATGGCTACATGTAGGGAATAGATTATAACATGGCTACATGTAGGGAGGAGAAGATAACATGGCTATATGTAGGGAATAGATTATAACATGGCTACATGTAGGGAGGAGAAGATAACATGGCTACATGTAGGGAGGAGAAGATAACATGGCTACATGTAGGGAGGAGAAGATAACATTGCTACATGTAGGGAGGAGAAGATAACATGGCTACATGTAGGGAGGAGAAGATAACATGGCTACATGTAGGGAATAGATTATAACATGGCTACATGTAGGGAGGAGAAGATAACATGGCTACATGTAGGGAGGAGAAGATAACATGGCTACATGTAGGGAGGAGAAGATAACATGGCTACATGTAGGGAATAGATTATAACATGGCTACATGTAGGGAGGAGAAGATAACATGGCTATATGTAGGGAATAGATTATAACATGGCTACATGTAGGGAGGAGAAGATAACATGGCTACATGTAGGGAGGAGAAGATAACATGGCTACATGTAGGGAGGAGAAGATAACATTGCTACATGTAGGGAAGAGAAGATAACATGGCTCTATATAGGGAGTAGAAGATAACATGGCTATATATAGGGAATACCAGTACCTACTAGATGTGCAGGGGTACAAGGTAATTGAGGTAGCTATGTACTGTACATATAGGTAGGGCTAAAGTGACTATAGGCAACAGGATATCAGCAGTGTATGTGTGTGTGTGGGTGTGTGGGTGTGTGTGTGTGGGGGGGGGGGGGGTGTGCGTGTGGCGCATCGGTATGCATGTTTGCACATCTTATGTATGTGTGGCGTATGTAGTGTGTGTGTTTTGGGGTGTATGTGAGTAAGTATGTGCGAGTGTGTGTGCAATGAGTCAATTGCAAGAGAGTGTCAACACAGGTAGTCTGGGTAGCCATTTGATTAGCCATTTAGCAGTTTTGTTTAGAAGTCTTAAGTCTTCGGGGTAGAAGCTGTTCAGGGTCCTGTTGGTTTCAGACTTGGTGCAATGCTACCACTTGCCGTGCGGTAGTCAGAGAGAGCAGTCTGTGGCTTGGGTGGCTGGAGTCTTTGAAATTTCTTTGGGCATTCCTCTGACAACGCCTGGTATAGAGTTCCTGGATGGCAGGGAGCTCAGCTCAAGTGATGTACTGGGTTGTACACACTACCCTCTGTATGCATTGGCTGTGCGGTAGGATGCCAAGCAGTTATACCAAGCGGTAATGCAGCCAGCCAATGGTTCAACTGTAGAACATTTTGAGGATCTGAGGGCTCAAGCCAAATCTTTCAGCCTCCTGAGGGGGAAGAGGCATTGTCATGCCCTCTTCACAAATGTGTTGGTGTGTTTGGACCATGATAGATCCTTAGTGATGTGAACACAGAGGAACTTGCAGCTCTCGACCCGCACCACTACAGCCCCGTTGATGTGAATGGGGGCGTGCTCGGCCCTCCATTTCCTGTAGTCCACCATCAGCTCCTTTGTCTTACTGACGTTGAGGGAGAGGTTGTTGTCCTGTCACCACACTTCCAGGTCTCTGACCTCCCCCCTATAGGCTGTCTCATCATCATCGGGGATCAGGCCTACCACCATTGTGTCATCGGCAAACTTAATGATGGTGTTGGAGTCGTGGGTGAACAGGGAGTACTAAGCACGCTTCCCTGAGGGGCTCCCTTGTTAAGGGTCAGTGTGGCGGATGTGTTGTTACCAACCTTTACCACCTGGGGGCAGCCTTTCAGGATGTCCAGGATCCAGTTGCAGAGAGAAGTGTTCAGTCCCAGGGACCGTAGCTTAGTGATGCGCTTCAAGGGGACTATAGTGTTGAACCTGAGCTGTAGTCAATGAACAGCATTCTCACATACAATAGGTGTTCCTTTTGTCCAAGTGAGAAAGGGCAATGTGGAGTGCGTCATTTGTGGATCTGTTGCAGCAGTATGCGAATTGGAGTGGGTCCAGGGTGTCTGGGAGGATAGTCTTGAAGTGAGCCATAACCAGACTTTCAATGCATTTCATGGCTACAAATGTGAATGCTATGGGGCGATAGTCATTTAGAGAGGCTACCTTAGTGTTGTTGGGAACAGGGACTATGGTGGTCTGCTTGAAATATGTAGGTATTACAGACTGGGCCCGGGGACAGGTTGAACATGTATGTAATGTACTCACATCAGCTACGGAGAGTGTGATCACACAGTCTTCCGGAACAGCTGATGATCTCACGCAATGGTTCAGTGTTGCTTGCCTCTAAGCAAGCGTAGAAGGCATTTAGCTTTTCTGGTAGGCTCATGTCAGTGGACAGCTCGTGACTGGGTTTTCCTTTGTAATCCGTGATCGTTTGCAAGCCCTGCCACATCCACTGAGCATCAGAGCCAGTGTAGTAGGATTTGATTTTCGGTCTTACCCGAAACATGTATTTATAATGTTTCGGGTAAGACCCAAGTGCAGACGGTGTTGAAGTAACAATGTTTATTACATCAACAGGGGCAGGCAGATGACATGTCAAGGCATGCAGGTGTCGATAATCCAGAGTGGTAGAGCAAAGATACAAGACGGCAGGCAGGCTCAGGGGCAGGTCAGGCAGAGGTCGGGAATCCAGAGTAGGGGCAACGGTACAGGAGAGCAGGTAGGCTCAGAGTCAGAGGCAAACAGAGTTGTCAGGCAGGCAGGCTCAGAGTCAGGACAGGCAAGGGTCCAAACCAAGAGGACGAGAAAAAGAGAGACTGGGGAAAAGCAGGAGCTGAGAAAAACACGGACTTGACAATCAAGACAGAGAACACAGGTATAAATACACAGGGGATAATGGGGAAAATGGGCAACACCTGGAGGGGGGTGGAGACAATCACAGGGACAGGTGAAACAAATCAGGGAGTGACAGCATTGACGCTTTGCATGTTTGATGGTTCGTCCCGCTCCTTGACAGCGGCAGCTCTAGCCTTTAGCTCAGTGTGGTTGTTGCCTGTAACCCATGGCTTCTGGTTGGGATATGTACGTACGGTCACTGTGGGCACGACGTTGTAAATTCACCTATTAATGAAGTCGGTATCTGATGTGGTGAACTCTTCAATGCCATCGGATGAATCCTGGAACATATTCCAGTCTGTGCTACAAAACAGTCCTGTAGCTTAGCATTTGCTTCATCAGCCCACTTCCGAATTGAGTGTGTCACTGGTACTTCCTGTTTGAGTTTTTGCTTGTAAGCAAGAATCAAGAGGATATAGTATGGTCAGATTTGCCAAATGGAGGACACATTTTTCCCTCCTCAGGACCCCTTCTTCCCCTTAAATGACTTGCTGCTTTAATCACTCCCAGATGGGGAAGCCAGATGAAACACACACTGGCCGTTACAGAGAGAGGAGGATGACAGGAGAGAGAAGAGATAAGAGGAGAGAGCGAGAGGAGAAAGGAAGAGAGGAGAGAAAGATAAACCTTACCCTCCATCCCCTCTTTGCAGTCTGCCTCCACGGTCATTATACCCTGTCTTCCATAATAACTCTCACCCTACATAGGCTGGGTTTACATAGACAGCCCAATTATTATATTTTCCCACTAATTGGTCTTTTGACCAGTCAAATCAGATATTATTCAGAGCCGATCTGAATGGTCAACAGAAAAAATATCAGAATTGGGCTGCCTGTCCTAATGCAACCATTGTGGACTAGACCTAGTCAAAAGTAGTGCACTATGTAGGGAATAGGGTCCAGCCCAGCCTCGGCAGGTTTATGTCAACACTACAGTGGAATTTATGTTCCACTACTACAGTGGAAAATAAAAAGAGCAAGTTCATGAAACCACTGTTATTCTAATAACCAATGCCTCAAGGTATCGCTACAGATAACTCAGACAACTCCATGGCTTAAGACTGCAGAATCCATAGATACTCATTATAAATTAGGGTCTTGGGTTTTTCCTAACCCTGCCTGAGTCCCAAATTGCACCCTATTCCCTTTATAGTGCACTTCTTTAGACCAGTGCCCATTTGGGAGGTAGACCTTGAGATCCAACAACACCAACACATCCAACCTTTAGTGATGTCAACACTGAATTTAGTAGTCTGGTCAGGCTGGGATAAAGTGTTATTGATCTATCATTGAAAGCTCACACAGCTCTGTCAGTCAGCCAGTCAGTCAGTCAGCCAGTCTGTCAGTATTGATAAATAGCGATCGCCTGGTTGTGTGTCCAGACCAGCAAGGACAGTTGGAAATAATTTAAATATTGAGAGGACAGAGCCTGATGATGATAATGTTTTGGCATGGCGGCAGTATGACAGTATACTTCTTGGAGGACACAGAGAGAGAGGTCAGTGCATGGGGATGCTAACTGATGCTAACATATATATGATGTTTTACAGAGCTGCC